>NC_050572.1:5159793-5177293 GCF_013265735.2 Oncorhynchus mykiss | reverse complement strand
TCTGTTTAGGGTCAGATAGCAATTTAGTCGGCTTTGGGATTTTGTTTCGTTTTTCCAGTATTGTAAGTATGATTCCTTTGATTGGTTCATGATTTTGTTTATTGGAATTCTTTCTTTTGAAGCAGTGCTGGTGTCAGCTTGATTGGTGAGGTCCAACACCAGCTGACTGAGAGGGCTCGTTTCTGGGCTCAGCTCTTGGGCTTGAAGTGCTTTAAATTGCAGACTCGAATTTGGACTTGAATTTAGATGTAGCCAAAATTTTAATGATCTTTTCTGTATTTTCATTATTACTGGAAAACGGCCCAATTCTGCCCTACATGCATTAGTTGGTGTATTTCTCTGGACTTGTAGAATTTTCCGACAGAATTCTGCATGTAGGGTTTCAATTGGATGTTTGTCCCACATTTTAAAATCCAGTTTATTGAGTGGCCCCCAAACCTCACTTCCATAAAGTGCTATTGGTAGGATTACACTGTCAAATATTTTAGTCCAAATTCTAATTGGGATGTTGATTTTGAATAATTTCATTTTTATTGCATACATTGCTCTGCGGGCTTTTTCTTTGAGTGCCTTCACTGCCATATTAAAGTTTCCCGATGCAGATATGGTCAGACCAAGGTAGGTGTAATTTTTTGTGTGTTCAATTAAGGTGTTGTTCAGGGTGAATTTACATTTTTGTTTCTGACATCTGGGTTTTTTTTGGAAAATCATGATTTTAGTTTTTTGGAAATTTACTGCCAGGGCCCAATTATGGCAATATTGCTCCAGAATATTAATGTTTTGTTGAAGACCTTCTTTGGTTGGTGATAGAAGTACCAAGTCATCAGCATATAGCAGGTATTTCACCTCTGTGTCAAATAGTGTGAGTCCTGGGGCTGGAGATTGGTCCAACATGTCTGCTAATTCATTGATATAAATGTTGAAAAGATTTGGACTCAAATTGCAGCCTTGTCTCACACCTCGACATTGTGAAAAAAATTCTGTTCTTTGGTTTTTGATTTTTATTGCACACTTATTTTCTGTGTACATACATTTTATTAAGTCATACACCTTACCACCAAGCCCACTTTGTAGAATTTTGTAGAATAGCCCTTCGTACCAAATCGAATCAAATGCTTTTTTAAAGTCAATAAAGCAAGCAAAGATTTTGCCCTCTTTTTTTTGGTGGACGTGTTTATTAATTAGTGTGTGTAAGGTGTATATATGGTCAGTAGTGCGATGGTTAGGGAGAAAGCCAATTTGACATTTACTTATTACATTTTTTTCTTGAAGAAAGGTTTGAATTCTTGAATTCAAAATGCTACAGAAAATCTTTCCCAAGTTACTGTTGACGCAAATTCCCCTGTAATTATTGGGGTCTGATTTGTCTCCACTTTTGTGGATAGGGGAGATGAGCCCCTGGTTCCAGACATCAGGGAAGCAGCCAGAAGTTAAAACCATGTTGAACAATTTAAGCACAGCATTTTGCAACTCAGGTGTGCTGTTTTTCAGCATTTCATTTCTGATGTTGTCTACACCACAAGCCTTTTTTGATTTAATAGATTTTAGCTTTTCATTTAGTTCTTGTTGGGTTATTGGGTAATCTAATGGATTTTGGTTGTTTTTAATGACTGATTCCAGGATGTTCAATTTTTCTTTAATTTCTAATTGGTTCTGGTTTAAGTCTTTTTGTGGGATGTTTTTGTATAGATTATCAAAGTAAGTTTTCCAAATTCCTACATCTTGTATGGCTAATTCTTGTGGCTTTGTTGTGCTTAAATTGTTCCACATGTCCCAGAACTGATTTTGGTCAATTGCGTTTTCAATTTCATCAAGTGTCTTGTTGGTATAATTCAATTTCTTGCATTTCAGTGTTTGTTTATACTGTTTCAGAGTTTCAAAGTATTCATATCGTAGCTCTGGGTTGTTTTGCTGCTTATGTTTTTTGTTTGACATTTGTCTTAGATGTTTTCTAATTGTTTTACATTCATTATCAAACCATTTGTCAGAAACATTTTGATTTTTGCTTCTGATGTTGCATTGCTTTGGTTTTCTCAAATTTGCTTTCAATGCTGCTTTTTGGAATATGCAGTTGATGTTTTGGGTAGCTGAATTGACACCATCTTTATTGTTTTGGTACTGTGAGTTATTGAAAAACTGTATAGAGTTCATCATTTCATTTGAGTTCAATGTTTCAATGAATGCCTCTGCACTGTTTGGAGCCCATCTGAACGATTGGTTTATGTTGTAAAGTTTATTGGGCTGTTTTTTTGAATGAATATTGCCGGTTAATTTCTTCAGAAACACGTTGATCTGACTGTGATCTGACAATGGTGTCTGTGGTCTGACAGTGAATGCACTAATGGAGGAGGGGTCAATGTCAGTGATGGCATAATCGACTACACTTGTCCCAAGAGCTGAGCAGTAAGTAAACTGACCTAAAGAGTCCCCTCTGATTCTACCATTAAGCATGTACAGGCCTAAGGCTCGACAGAGATGTACTAACTCTTTTCCATTTTTGTTCAGTATTTGGTCAGGACTGTTTCTATTATTTATAATAGGGCTACTGTACAAGGAGGGGTGTCCAAATATGTGGTGGTTACCTCCCGCATCAGTGTAGTCAGGCTCAGAACCTGTTCTTGCATTGAAATCTCCACAAAGAAGCACTTTACCCTGCGCCTGAAATGTAATGATTTCTGTCTGGAGATTGTCAAAAAACTGATCATCATAATATGATGAATCTGAAGGAGGAGCATAAGCTGCACATATGTATACATCATTGTCACAATAGATTGTACCTTTGTTAAGTTTTAGCCAAATGTGAGTGGTACCTTTTTTCATTTCATTCAGTGCTAAGTCCTGCTTATGCCAAATGATGATTCCACCTGAGTCTCGGCCCCGTTTAACATTTTTATGTTTGATTGATGGTAGTAAACTTTCTCTATAGCCTGAGGGACACTGAGTATCTATGTCTCCACGACACCATGTTTCCAGTAGGATTATGATGTCCTGTCCCTTGATGTTTTTAATCAATTCTGGATTAGTTGTTTTATAACCAAAATGTGAAGAGTATAGGCCCTGGATATTCCAAGAGCTGATAGTTAATGATCTCATTTATAATAAGTGATATTCACTGGTTTGAGTAAAGTACATCGAAAAAAACAAAAAAAATAAAATATGTATATATACATATATATACATACACACATACACATATACATATATATACATACATATATACACATATACATACATATATACATACACATACATATACATATACATATATATATACATACACATACATATATACATACACATACATATACACACATACATACATACATACATACATACACACACACACACACACATACATACACACACACACACATACATACATACATATATATATACATATATATACACATACACATACATATATATATATATATATATATATATATATATATATATATATATATATATATATATATACACACATACATGCACATACACATATACACACATACATACATACATACACACACACGCGCACACACACACACACACACACACACACCATTACATATAATAATTATTATAATACCGGTGTCAATACATTTAGGAATATTTGTAAACAAATGAATAAGAATGGAATAAGATTGCATTGTACTTATGTTATGTGCAATCTGCAACCCTGTGTGTTTGTGTGTGTGTGTGTGTGCGCGTGCGTGCCCGTGTGTGAATTAAAGGGACTGTCTAGCTCAGTAGTCTGCATATTAGTTGCAGTAGTTGGCGCACCTCTCCTATCTCTGATTGTTCTAGGGGTCTTCTGCCAGAGGTTACCTCAGCATATGTAGGCTGACGATCTAATTGATACATGGTGTGGACTGCATCATGTGGTCTACTTCCCTGAAGGGCAGTGTTCTGACCGACCCTGGAGTAGTGGTCAGAGCTGTGTTGTGATGGGCTGGGTCTAGTAGAGCTGTGTTGTGATGGGACAGGTCTAGTAGAGCTGTGTTGTGATGGGCCGGGTCTAGTAGAGCTGCGTTGTGATGGGCCGGGTCTAGTAGAGCTGTGTTGTGATGGGCCGGGTCTAGTAGAGCTGTGTTGTGATGGGCCGGGTCTAGTAGAGCTTTGTTGTGATGGGCCAGGTCTAGTAGAGCTGTGTTGTGATGGGCCAGGTCTAGTAGAGCTGTGTTGTGATGGGCCAGGTCTAGTAGAGCTTTGTTGTGATGGGCCAGGTCTAGTAGAGCTGTGTTGTGATGGGCCGGGTCTAGTAGAGCTGTGCTGTGTTGGGCCTGGTCTAGTAGAGCTGTGCTGTGTTGGGCCTGGTCTAGTAGAGCTGTGCTGTAATAAGCCATGTCTGGCTCTTTTCTCCTCGGGATGGTGGAGGTACTGTTGTTTCAGAAGGTGGGGCGTGGGACCTTTGTTGCTGGGGTGATGGGTGTGTGGGTCCCTGCCAAGTGTTGCATCTTTTAGGTCCTTGGCAAAGGTTCTGATACTGTCCTGATCAAGATGTATATTATCATATAAGTGTTGACATGTCAGAGTGGGGTGGTGAGCCGTTCTGACGTTGAGCAGTGAGGCACAGTCCACAGTGATCTGTTGATTTATTTTGTCGATCAACTTTTCTGGGAAGTCTTTTCTTGGTAGGAGGGTGGACACAACTATATTGGTTGTTGGGAACATAGCCTGTGCCCGTTCTGCCACTCTTCTCACTGCCCCAGATACATTTTCACCTTTGGCATGAAGGTCGTTTGTGCCAGTGTGGATGATGATGTTGTCAGGGGTGTCAATCCTGGTCTGACTGAGTAGCTGCATTGCACTCTCAGTTGTAGGACACCAGAACTTATACACCTGGTGTCTAGGGAATAATCTTTCCTGGACTAAGAACTTCCCATTTGAATCAATTAGAATTGCAGTTGTGGGTGATTGTCTGGGTGGAGCAGACTGGGAGGCTGGTATTCTGACCTGGGCTGGAGCAGACTGGGAGGCTGGTAGGTTAACCTGGGCTGGAGCAGACTGGGAGGCTGGTATTCTGACCTGGGCTGGAGCAGACTGGGAGGCTGGTAGGTTGACCTGGGCTGGAGCAGACTGGGAGGCTGGTAGGTTAACCTGGGCTGGAGCAGACTGGGAGGCTGGTATTCTGACCTGGGCTGGAGCAGACTGGGAGGCTGGTAGGTTGACCTGGGCTGGAGCAGACTGAGAGGCTGGTAGGTTGACCTGGGCTGGAGCAGACTGGTAGGCTGGTGCAGTGTCATCCGGCTGTGTAGTGGAGGCCATGCTGGTCTCAGGTTCTGCTTGTGTTGTACCAAGCTGGTGGACATGTTTTCTAGATGCAGAGGACACAATGACTCTCTGCCGGTTGAGGGTGTCAATGTACCTCTCTTTTTGTTCGAGCTCCTTTCTAGTTGTGCTCAGATGGTCTCTGAGGTCATCATTTGTCTGACTCAGCTTGTCCATTCTGCTTTCTAATTTAGCTATGGATGCTCTGCTCTCCTCCCTGAACTGTTTCATCTCTTCTTTGAGTTTCTGGACAGTGTCCTCCTCTTGAAGCTTCTTCTCTCTGAGTTCTATGACCTCTGCTTCGACTAGAGAGAGGGTGTTGTGGAAACGTTGCATAGCAGGTGTTCTTATTGAAATTGTCATGTCCTTGACTCTGTCTGCTGCAGGTGAGGTAGGTAAAGGGACGTTGAGTGCTTCCTGCTGGGTCACAGAGACCATTGGGGTCTGCTTTTCTCCATCTCCCTCCTTGACTTTTTCCTCATTTTCTGAGATGATGTCAGCGTCTTCTTTTAGGGTAGCAAACCTATTCTCAAAAGCCTGGAGGCTTGAATCATTGCCTTGTATCAATACAGTTCCATTATTATATAAGTTTACTGTTTGATATGTGTTGCTCTGGTCAGCTTCTTCAAAAATGCTGATCTGACATCCTTGGCTGATGCCCCTCTTTTTTGAGAAAGGGAAATGGTTGCAAATAACCTTTTTCCATATGTTCCCTCGATTGGTATTAAAAATTAAATTTGCTCTTGTTTTGTAACTGGTAAGATCTGCAAACAGGCATTCATGGTTCTGTCCCATCAACAAACCTTTGAAACTTTTCTTAGCTTTCTCTGTTTGGATGTCTGGTGGGTAAACAATTTCCATAGCAACGCTGGTGATGTTGGCTACAATGTTGCAATAGAAGTGCTGTTTCTTGTATTATGCTCTCTTGTTTCTTCAGAGGACTGTTTCACTTTGTTGTCCTTTTTTTATTTTCTTTTTTCTTCTGTCCTTATTTTGTCCTTATTTTGTCTTCCTTTCTTCTGTTAACTAGATATTTTTTTTGTTATTCTTTGTAAGCTAGCTAGCTTCTTCCAGGAGAGTCCCTAGCAACTGCTTAGCAACATGTAAACAATTCAGCTAACAATTCAGCTAGCTAAGATAACTGTATAATTTTATGAAAAATAGTTACTTTTTCGAAATCCTGTCTTTTTGGTTTGTTGCTTGTATTGTCTTCTATTGAGTCTTGCAGTTTTCTTTTGATTTTTTCGATGTACTTCACTCTAAAAAACCATTTAAATCTCAATATATACAGGAGCTCATTTTTCAGCAGCTGCTCAATTTGGAACTCCCTCTCCTACTACCTCCACCTCTCTCCTACTACCTCCCTCTCTCTCTCATACTACCTCCCTCTCTCTCCTACTACCTCTCTCTCTCTCTCCTACTACCTCCACCTCTCTCCTACTACCTCCCTCTCTCTCTCATACTACCTCCCTCTCTCTCCTACTACCTCTCTCTCTCTCCTACTACCTCTCTCTCCTACTACCTCCCTCTCTCTCCAACTACCTCCCTCTCTCTCCTACTACCTCTCTCTCTCTTCTACTACCCCCCTCTCTCTCTCTCCTAATACCTCCCTCTCTCTCCTACTACCTCCCTCTCTCTCCTACTACCTCCCTCGCTCTCCTACCTCCCTCTCTATCCTACTACCTCCCTCTCTCTCCTACTTCTCCCTCTCTCTCCTACTACCTACCTCTCTCTCCTACTACCTCCCTCTCTCTCCTACTACCTCCCTCGCTCTCCTACCTCCCTCTCTCTCCTACTACCTCCCTCTCTCTCCTACTTCTCCCTCTCTCTCCTACTACCTCCCTCTCTCCTACTACCTCCCTCTCTCTTACTACCTCCCTCTCTCTTCTACTACCTCCCTCTCGCTCTCTCCTACTACCTCCCTCTCTCTCCTACTACCTCCCTCTCGCTCTCTCCTACTACCTCCCTCTCGCTCTCTCCTAATACCTCCCTCTTGCTCTCTCCTACTACCTCCCTCTCTCTCCTACTACCTCCCTCTCTCTCCTACTACCTCCCTCTCTCTCCTACTACCTCCCTCTCTCTCCTACGACCTCACTCTCTCTCCTACGACCTCACTCTCTCTCCTACTACCTCCCTCTCTCTCTCCTACTACCTCCCTCTCTCTCCTACTACCTCCCTCTCTCTCCTACTACCTCCCTCTCTTCTCTCCTACTACCTCCCTCTCTCTCCTACTACCTCCCTCTCTCTCCTACTACCTCCCTCTCTCTCCTACTACCTCCCTCTCTCTTCTACTCCCTCTCTCTCCTACTACCTCCCTCTCTCTCTCTCCTACTACTTCCCTCTCTCCCCTAATACCTCTCTCTCCTACTACCTCTCTCTCTCCTACTACCTCTCTCTCTCTCCTACTACCTCCCTCTCTCTCCTACTACCTCCCCATCTGTCCTACGACCTCCCTCTCTCTCCTACTACCTCCCTCTCTCTCCTACTACCTCCCTCTCTCTCCTACTATCTCCCTCTCTCTCCTACTACCTCCCTCTCTCTCCTACGACCTCCCTCTCTGTCCTACTACCTCCCTCTCTCTCCTACTACCTCCCTCTCTCTCCTACTACCTCCCTCTCTCTCCTACTACCTCCCTCTCTCTCTCCTACTACCTCCCTCTCTCTCCTACTACCTCCCTCTCTCTCCTACTACCTCCCTCTCTTCTCTCCTACTACCTCCCTCTCTCTCCTACTACCTCCCTCTCTCTCCTACTACCTCCCTCTCTCTCCTACTACCTCCCTCTCTCTCCTACTCCCTCTCTCTCCTACTACCTCCCTCTCTCTCTCTCCTACTACTTCCCTCTCTCCCCTAATACCTCTCTCTCTCCTACTACCTCTCTCTCTCCTACTACCTCTCTCTCTCTCCTACTACCTCCCTCTCTCTCCTACTACCTCCCCATCTGTCCTACGACCTCCCTCTCTCTCCTACTACCTCCCTCTCTCTCCTACTACCTCTCTCTCCTACTATCTCCCTCTCTCTCCTACTACCTCCCTCTCTCTCCTACGACCTCTCCTCTCTCTCTCTCTCCTACTACCTCCCTCTCTCTCCTACTACTTCTCTCTCTCTCCTACTACCTCCCTCTCTCTCCTACTACCTCCCTCTCTCTCTCCTACTACCTCCCTCTCTCTCCTACTACCTCCCTCTCTCTCCTACTACCTCCCTCTCTTCTCTCCTACTACCTCCCCCTCTCTCCTACTACCTCCCTCTCTCTAATACTACCTCCCTCTCTCTCCTACTACCTCCCTCTCTCTTCTACTCCCTCTCTCTCCTACTACCTCCCTCTCTCTCTCTCCTACTACTTCCCTCTCTCCCTTAATACCTCTCTCTCTCCTACTACCTCTCTCTCTCCTACTACCTCTCTCTCTCTCCTACTACCTCCCTCTCTCTCATACTACCTCCCCATCTGTCCTACGACCCCCTCTCTCTCCTACTACCTCCCTCTCTCTCCTACTACCTCCCTCTCTCTCCTACTATCTCCCTCTCTCTCCTACTACCTCCCTCTCTCTCCTACGACCTCTCCTCTCTCTCTCTCCTACTACCTCCCTCTCTCTCCTACTACCTCCCTCTCTCTCCTACTACCTCCCTCTCTCTCCTACCAACTCCCTCTCTCTCTCCTACTACCTCCCTCTCTCTCCTACTACCTCCCTCTCTCTCCTACTACCTCCCTCTCTTCTCTCCTACTACCTCCCTCTCTCTCCTACTACCTCCCTCTCTCTCCTACTACCTCCCTCTCTCTCCTACTACCTCCCTCTCTCTCCTACTCCCTCTCTCTCCTACTACCTCCCTCTCTCTCTCTCCTACTACTTCCCTCTCTCCCCTAATACCTCTCTCTCTCCTACTACCTCTCTCTCTCCTACTACCTCTCTCTCTCTCCTACTACCTCCCTCTCTCTCCTACTACCTCCCCATCTGTCCTACGACCTCCCTCTCTCTCCTACTACCTCCCTCTCTCTCCTACTACCTCCCTCTCTCTCCTACTATCTCCCTCTCTCCTACTACCTCCCTCTCTCTCCTACGACCTCTCCTCTCTCTCTCTCTCCTACTACCTCCCTCTCTCTCCTACTACTTCTCTCTCTCTCCTACTACCTCCCTCTCTCTCCTACTACCTCCCTCTCTCTCTCCTACTACCTCCCTCTCTCTCCTACTACCTCCCTCTCTCTCCTACTACCTCCCTCTCTTCTCTCCTACTACCTCCCCCTCTCTCCTACTACCTCCCTCTCTCTAATACTACCACCCTCTCTCTCCTACTACCTCCCTCTCTCTTCTACTCCCTCTCTCTCCTACTACCTCCCTCTCTCTCTCTCCTACTACTTCCCTCTCTCCCTTAATACCTCTCTCTCTCCTACTACCTCTCTCTCTCCTACTACCTCTCTCTCTCTCCTACTACCTCCCTCTCTCTCATACTACCTCCCCATCTGTCCTACGACCCCCTCTCTCTCCTACTACCTCCCTCTCTCTCCTACTACCTCCCTCTCTCTCCTACTATCTCCCTCTCTCTCCTACTACCTCCCTCTCTCTCCTACGACCTCTCCTCTCTCTCTCTCTCCTACTACCTCCCTCTCTCTCCTACTACTTCTCTCTCTCTCCTACTACCTCCCTCTCTCTCCTACGACCTCCCTCTCTCTCTCTCCCCATCTGTCCTATGACCTCCCTCTCTCTCCTACTACCTCCCTCTCTCTCCTACTACCTCCCTCTCTCTCCTACTACCTCCCCCTTCCTACTACCTCCCTCTCTCTCCTACTACCTCCCTCTCTCTTCTACTCCCTCTCTCTCCTACTACCTCCCTCTCTCTCCTACTACCTCCCTCTCTCTCCTACTACCTCCCTCTCTCTCTTCTACTACCTCCTTCTCTCTTCTACTACCTCCCTCTCTCTCCTACTACCTCCCTCTCTCTCCTACTACCTCCCTCTCTCTCCTACTACCTCCCTCTCTCTCCTACTACCTCCCTCTCTCTCCTATGACCTCTCCTCTCTCTCTCTCTCCCTCTCTCCTACTACCTCCCTCTCTCTCCTACTACCTCTCTCTCTCTCCTACTACCTCCCTCTCTCTCCTACTACCTCCCTCTCTCTCCTACTACCTCCCTCTCTTCTCTCCTACTACCTCACTCTCTCTCCTACTACCTCCCTCTCTCTCCTACTACCTCCCTCTCTCTCCTACTACCTCCCTCTCTCTTCTACTCCCTCTCTCTCCTACTACCTCCCTCTCTCTCTCTCCTACTACTTCCCTCTCTCCCCTAATACCTCTCTCTCTCCTACTACCTCTCTCTCTCCTACTACCTCTCTCTCTCTCCTACTACCTCCCTCTCTCTCCTACTACCTCCCCATCTGTCCTACGACCTCCCTCTCTCTCCTACTACCTCCCTCTCTCTCCTACTACCTCCCTCTCTCTCCTACTATCTCCCTCTCTCTCCTACTACCTCCCTCTCTCTCCTACGACCTCTCCTCTCTCTCTCTCTCCTACTACCTCCCTCTCTCTCCTACTACTTCTCTCTCTCTCCTACTACCTCCCTCTCTCTCCTACGACCTCCCTCTCTCTCTCCCCCCATCTGTCCTATGACCTCCCTCTCTCTCCTACTACCTCCCTCTCTCTCCTACTACCTCCCTCTCTCTCCTACTACCTCCCTCTCTCTCCTACTACCTCCCTCTCTCTCCTACTACCTCCCTCTCTCTTCTACTCCCTCTCTCTCCTACTACCTCCCTCTCTCTCCTACTACCTCCCTCTCTCTCCTACTACCTCCCTCTCTCTCCTACTTTCTCCCTCTCTCTTATACTACCTCCCTCTCTCTCTCCTACTACCTCCTTCTCTCTTCTACTACCTCCCTCTCTCTCCTACTACCTCCCTCTCTCTCCTACTACCTCCCTCTCTCTCCTACTACCTCCCTCTCTCTCCTACTACCTCCCTCTCTCTCCTATGACCTCTCCTCTCTCTCTCTCTCTCTCTCCTACTACCTCCCTCTCTCTCCTACTACCTCTCTCTCTCTCCTACTACCTCCCTCTCTCTCCTACTACCTCTCTCTCTCTCCTACTACCTCCCTCTCTCTCCAACTACCTCCCTCTCTCTCCTACTACCTCCCTCTCTCTTCTACTCCCTCTCTCTCCTACTACCTCCCTCTCTCTCTCTCCTACTACTTCCCTCTCTCCCCTACTACCTCTCTCTCCTACTACCTCCCTCTCTCCTACTACCTCCCTCTCTCTCCTACTACCTCTCTCTCTCTCCTACTACCTACCTCTCTCTCCTACGACCTCCCTCTCTCTCTCTCTCTCCCCATCTGTCCTATGACCTCCCTCTCTCTCTCCCTCCCCCTCTCATCCTCTGTTCCCTGTTCCCGATCACCCCTTGCTCATTATGTTGCTGACACGTAGAGTGGGCACTCACACACACGAAAACTTGGGATAATTAACTGTATTCTACTATACACCAGTTTTGATCCACAGACCGGTTTGGGATTTTAACTTTACCCTCTATAAGGATATTTGAATGTTTGGTTTGTTAAATGTGATATCCTGTTTGTAATGTGAGTTTTATGCTACTTGGGTCATCCTACTCTGCGCGCTCTCTCCATTCCACACAGACCTAGCCCCGGAGTCAAGGAGTGTGTTTGTTGTTGCTTGACCAGGATACACTTGTGTTGTCTGCATGGTCAATGTTGATGGCAACGATGCTGTTTTCACTTTACTTCCTGATATAAATCCACTAGTGTTCTATAATTACAATTTTAGTTTGTGTTTCTTACATCTGCAAACAGCTAGTTTGTCTTTTCTTAGCAAGTTTGAGTTAAATTGGGTTAGCCTGTTAATTCTAGTCACTGGTTAGCTGGCTAGCTAGCTTGCTAATAGAATGTACTAGGCTACCTGCCTCCCCCCTCTAACCACTAGGCTACCTGCCTCCCCCTTTCTAACCACTAGGCTACCTGCCTCCCCCCTCTAACCACTAGGCTACCTGCCTCCCCCTCTCTAACCACTAGGCTACCTGCCTCCCCCCTCTAACCACTAGGCTAAAAAAAGCACCCTGGGATCACTCACTACTCATAAAGCACCCTGGGATCACTCACTACTAATAAAGCACCCTGGGATCACTCACTACTCATAAAGCACCCTGGGATCACTCACTACTCATAAAGCACCCTGGGATCACTCACTACTCATAAAGCATCCTAGGATCACTCACTACTCATAAAGCACCCTGGGATCACTCACTACTCATAAAGCACCCTGGGATCACTCACTACTAATAAAGCACCCTGGGATCACTCACTACTCATAAAGCACCCTGGGATCACTCACTACTCATAAAGCACCCTGGGATCACTCACTACTCATAAAGCACCCTGGGATCACTCACTACTCATAAAGCACCCTGGGATCACTCACTACTAATAAAGCACCCTGGGATCACTCACTACTCATAAAGCACCCTGGGATCACTCACTACTCATAGAGCACCCTGGGATCACTCACTACTAATAAAGCACCCTGGGATCACTCACTACTCATAAAGCACCCTGGGATCACTCACTACTCATAAAGCACCCTGGGATCACTCACTACTAATAAAGCACCCTGGGATCACTCACTACTCATAAAGCACCCTGGGATCACTCACTACTCATAGAGCACCCTGGGATCACTCACTACTCATAAAGCACCCTGGGATCACTCACTACTCACAAAGCACCCTGGGATCACTCACTACTCATAAAGCACCCTGGGATCACTCACTACTCATAGAGCACCCTGGGATCACTCACTACTCATAAAGCACCCTGGGATCACTCACTACTCATAGAGCACCCTGGGATCACTCACTACTCATAAAGCACCCTGGGATCACTCACTACTCACAAAGCACCCTGGGATCACTCACTACTAATAAAGCACCCTGGGATCACTCACTGCTCATAAAGCACCCTGGGATCACTCACTACTAATAAAGCACCCTGGGATCACTCACTACTCATAAAGCACCCTGGGATCACTCACTACTCATAAAGCACCCTGGGATCACTCACTACTCATAAAGCACCCTGGGATCACTCACTACTCATAAAGCACCCTGGGATCACTCACTACTCACAAAGCACCCTGGGATCACTCACTACTCATAAAGCACCCTGGGATCACTCACTACTCATAAAGCACCCTGGGATCACTCACTACTCATAAAACACCCTGGGATCACTACTCACTACTCACAAAGCACCCTGGGATCACTCACTACTCATAAAGCACCCTGGGATCACTCACTACTCATAAAGCACCCTGGGATCACTCACTACTCATAAAGCACCCTGAGATCACTCACTACTCATAAAGCACCCTGGGATCACTCACTACTCATAAAGCACCCTGGGATCACTCACTACTCATAAAACACCCTGGGATCACTACTCACTACTCACAAAGCACCCTGGGATCACTCACTACTAATAAAGCACCCTGGGATCACTCACTACTCATAAAGCACCCTGGGATCACTCACTACTCATAGAGCACCCTGGGATCACTCACTACTCATAAAGCACCCTGGGATCACTCACTACTCACAAAGCACCCTGGGATCACTCACTACTCATAAAGCACCCTGGGATCACTCACTACTCATAGAGCACCCTGGGATCACTCACTACTCATAGAGCACCCTGGGATCACTCACTACTCACAAAGCACCCTGGGATCACTCACTACTAATAAAGCACCCTGGGATCACTCACTGCTCATAAAGCACCCTGGGATCACTCACTACTAATAAAGCACCCTGGGATCACTCACTACTCACAAAGCACCCTGGGATCACTCACTACTCATAAAGCACCCTGGGATCACTCACTACTCATAAAGCACCCTGGGATCACTCACTACTCACAAAGCACCCTGGGATCACTCACTACTCATAAAGCA
The DNA here is from genome assembly GCF_013265735.2 of Oncorhynchus mykiss. Lineage (NCBI taxonomy): Eukaryota > Metazoa > Chordata > Actinopteri > Salmoniformes > Salmonidae > Oncorhynchus > Oncorhynchus mykiss. Next base: position 5,163,087 of record NC_050572.1, on the reverse strand, counting down.
CCCTGGGATCACTCACTACTCATAAAGCACCCTGGGATCACTCACTACTCATAAAACACCCTGGGATCACTACTCACTACTCACAAAGCACCCTGGGATCACTCACTACTCATAAAGCACCCTGGGATCACTCACTACTCATAAAGCACCCTGGGATCACTCACTACTCATAAAGCACCCTGAGATCACTCACTACTCATAAAGCACCCTGGGATCACTCACTACTCATAAAGCACCCTGGGATCACTCACTACTCATAAAACACCCTGGGATCACTACTCACTACTCACAAAGCACCCTGGGATCACTCACTACTCATAAAGCACCCTGGGATCACTCACTACTCACAAAGTACCCTGGGATCACTACTCACTACTCATAAAGCACCCTGGGATCACTCACTACTCATAAAACACCCTGGGATCACTCACTACTCATAAAGCACCCTAGGATCACTCACTACTCATAAAGCACCCTGGGATCACTCACTACTCACAAAGTACCCTGGGATCACTACTCACTACTCATAAAACACCCTGGGATCACTACTCACTACTCACAAAGCACCCTGGGATCACTCACTACTCATAAAGCACCCTGGGATCACTCACTACTCATAAAGCACCCTGGGATCACTACTCACTACTCATAAAGCACCCTGGGATCACTCACTACTCACAAAGCACCCTAGGATCACTCACTACTCATAAAGCACCCTAGGATCACTCACTACTCATAAAGCACCATGGGATCACTCACTACTCATAAAGCACCCTGGGATCACTACTCACTACTCACAAAGCACCCTGGGATCACTCACTACTCATAAATCACCCTGGGATCACTCACTACTCATAAAGCACCCTGGGATCACTCACTACTCATAAAGCACCCTGGGATCACTCACTACTCACAAAGCACCCTGGGATCACTCACTACTCCTAAAGCACCCTGGGATCACTCACTACTCATAAAGAACCCTGGGATCACTCACTACTCACAAAGTACATGTACAACTTTTTTTACATTTTATTTTTACAACTTGTATTATTTATAAACATAAAATAACATCAAATACAGTCAAATCATTAGAAAAATACCGTGATATGATATTTTGTCCATATCGCCCAGCCCTACCGAAAACACACGCAGAAAACACACACACACACACACAAACTCACTCCTCGCTCTGCATCCTAAAGCAGGTAAACATATATGAGGAATATTCAGATCTGGAGAGGGGAGATAGAAGGGGAAGACAGGAGAGGAGAGAGGAGAGAGAGGGGAGAGAGAAGGGGAAGAGAGGAGAGAGAGGGGAGAGAGAAGGGGAAGACAGGAGAGGAGAGAGAGGGGAAAGAGAAGGAGAAGAGAGGAGAGAGAGAAGGGGAAGACAGGAGAGGAGAGAGGGGAGAGAGAAGGGGAAGACAGGAGAGGAGAGAGAGGGGAGAGAGAAGGGGAAGAGAGGAGAGGAGAGAGAGGGGAGAGAGAAGGGGAAGACAGGAGAGGAGAGAGAGGGGAGAGAGAAGGGGAAGACAGGAGAGGAGAGAGAGAGGGGAGAGAGAAGGGAAAGAGAGGAGAGGAGAGAGAGGGAAGACAGGAGAGGAGAGAGAGGGGAGAGAGAAGGGGAAGACAGGAGAGGAGAGAGAGGGGAGAGAGAAGGGGAAGACAGGAGAGGAGAGAGAGGGGAGAGTGAAGGGGAAGACAGGAGAGGAGAGAGAGGGGAGAGAGAAGGGGAAGACAGGAGAGGAGAGAGAGGGGAGAGAGAAGGGGAAGACAGGAGAGGAGAGAGAGGAGAGGGGAGAGAGCACAAAGGGGAAGAGAGGAGAGGAGAGAGAGGGGAGAGAGAAGGGGAAGACAGGAGAGGAGAGGAGAGAGAGGGGAGAGAGAAGGGGAAGAGAGGAGAGGGGAGAGAGCACAAAGGGGAAGAGGGAAGGGGAAGAGAGGAGAGGGGAGAGAGCACAAAGGGGAAGAGGGAAGGGGAAGAGAGGAGAGGAGAGAGAGGGGAGAGAGAAGGGGAAGAGAGGAGAGGGGAGAGAGCACAAAGGGGAAGAGGGAAGGGGAAGAGAGGAGAGAGAGGGAAGAGGGAAGGGGAAGAGAGGAGAGCACGAAGGCCTGATTCCCCAGTGACTCCAGTCGATTTCCACCGCGACCGTGTCCAAAATGGAAAAGCCAATTCCAATTGTTCCACTGTTAATTAGAAGTGACCTGTTTGGCTGAGCTGAGAATGGAGAGATGTAGAGAGAGGGGAGTGAGAGAAGGTGAGGGTGGGCTTCCTCCTCCTCATCCCCTGCCCAAAACAGTCAGCCTCACCCCTACCACTCATCCATCTCTCCTCCCTCTCCCTCGCTCCTACTCACATGATAGATGGACTGTTACAGATTAGGACTGTTAGGGATTAGGACTGTTACAGATAAGGACTGTTAGGGATGAGGACTGTTACAGATTAGGACTGTTAGGGATTAGGATTGTTACAGATTAGGACTGTTAGGGATTAGGACAGTTAGGGATTAGGACTGTTAGGGATGAGGACTGTTACAGATTAGGACTGTTAGGGATTAGGACTGTTAGGGGTGAGGACTGTTACAGATTAGGACTGTTACAGATTAGGACTGTTAGGGATTAGGACTGTTACAGATTAGGACTGTTACAGATTAGAACTGTTACAGATTAGGACTGTTAGGGATTAGGACTGTTACGGATTAGGACTGGTACAGATTTTGACTGTTAGGGATGAGGACTGTTAGGGATGAGGACTGTTAGGGATGAGGACTGTTAGGGATGAGGACTGTTAGGGATGAGGACTGTTACAGATTAGGACTGTTAGGGATTAGGACTGTTACAGATTAGGACTGTTAGGGATTAGGACTGTTACAGATTAGGACTGTTACAGATTAGGACTGTTACAGATTAGGACTGTTACAGATTAGGACTGTTAGGGATTAGGACTGTTACAGATTAGGACTGTTACAGATTAGGACTGTTAGGGATGAGGACTGTTAGGGATGAGGACTGAGGACTGTTAGGGATGAGGACTGTTACAGATTAGGACTGTTACAGATTAGGACTGTTAGGGATTAGGACTGTTAGGGATTAGGACTGTTACGGATTAGGACTGTTACAGATTAGGACTGTTACAAATTAGGACTGTTACAAATTAGGACTGTTACAAATTAGGACTGTTAGGGATTAGGACTGTTACAGATTAGGACTGTTAGGGATGAGGACTGTTACGGATTAGGACTGTTAGGGATTAGGACTGTTAGGAATGAGGACTGTTACAGATTAGGACTGTTA
>NC_050572.1:5139793-5154793 GCF_013265735.2 Oncorhynchus mykiss | reverse complement strand
CACCAGCTGTCAGAGCAGCTTACCGATCGATGTAGCTGTACACAGCTGTTTTTCTGCTCTTTTGCACACCTGTATTTCTACTTGCACATCCTCATCTGCACATATATCACTCCAGTGTTGAATGCTCATTTGTAATTACTTCGGCACTATTGGCCTGTTTATTACCTTACCTCCTTACTTGTGCACACTGTATACAGATTTTACTATTGTGTTATTGACTGTACGTTTGTTTATTCCATGTGTAACTCTGTGTTGTTGTTTTTGTCGAACTGCTTTGCTTTATCTTGTTCCAGGTCGCAGTTGTAAATGAGAACTTGTTCTTAACTGGCCTACCTGGTTAAATAAATAAAACAATTATATTGACCGTTTCAGTAGTTATCTACTATGAAGAACTAGTCAAATTATTTTGTCAGCCAGCTAGCTACTAGCCTAGCTAAATAGGATGACTCCTTCACTGGAGAATAAACTGGATGAGGTGTGTTGGAGACTATCCGGACAACAGGACCTGAAGAACAGTAATATTCGAAGTTCCTCGGAGACGTGGATTATTATTATTACATCTAGACGGGACGGCAGTAAGGTGAGGGGAAAGGGGTGTGTCACTTTGTTAACAGCAGCAGGTGCGCAATGTCTAATGTTAAATTAGAATTAGAATAACTCACGAGTTAGAATAACTAGAATAACTCACGATAAGCTGCAGACCACACTATTTACCAAGAGAGTTTTTCATCTATATTTTTCGTAGCCGTCTATTTACAAAACCGATGCCGGTACTAGGACCGGCACTCAACGAGCCGTATAGGATCATAAGCAAAGAAGAAAATGCACCTCCAGAGGTGGCGCTCCTAGTGGTGAACAGTGGCAAGTGCAGGTTTCCTCTTTGTTCTCATGTTATTCAACTGTTACCATGCACCTCCAGAGGTGGCGCTCCTAGTGGTGAACAGTGGCAAGTGCAGGTTTCCTCTTTGTTCTCATGTTATTCAACTGTCACCATGCACCTCCAGAGGTGGCGCTCCTAGTGGTGAACAGTGGCAAGTGCAGGTTTCCTCTTTGTTCTCATGTTATTCAACTGTTACCATGCACCTCCAGAGGTGGCGCTCCTAGTGGTGAACAGTGGCAAGTGCAGGTTTCCTCTTTGTTCTCATGTTATTCAACTGTTACCATGCACCTCCAGAGGTGGCGCTCCTAGTGGTGAACAGTGGCAAGTGCAGGTTTCCTCTTTGTTCTCATGTTATTCAACTGTTACCATGCACCTCCAGAGGTGGCGCTCCTAGTGGTGAACAGTGGCAAGTGTGGGTTTCCTCTTTGTTCTCATGTTATTCAACTGTTACCATGCACCTCCAGAGGTGGCGCTCCTAGTGGTGAACAGTGGCAAGTGTGGGTTTCCTCTTTGTTCTCATGTTATTCAACTGTCACCATGCACCTCCAGAGGTGGCGCCCCTAGTGGTGAACAGTGGCAAGTGCAGGTTTGCTCTTTGTTCTCATGTTATTCAACTGTTACCATGCACCTCCAGAGGTGGCGCTCCTAGTGGTGAACAGTGGCAAGTGCAGGTTTGCTCTTTGTTCTCATGTTATTCAGCTGTTACCATGCACCTCCAGAGGTGGCGCCCCTAGTGGTGAACAGTGGCAAGTGCAGGTTTCCTCTTTGTTCTCATGTTATTCAACTGTTACCATGCACCTCCAGAGGTGGCGCTCCTAGTGGTGAACAGTGGCAAGTGTGGGTTTCCTCTTTGTTCTCATGTTATTCAGCTGTTACCATGCACCTCCAGAGGTGGCGCCCCTAGTGGTGAACAGTGGCAAGTGCAGGTTTCCTCTTTGTTCTCATGTTATTCAGCTGTTACCATGCACCTCCAGAGGTGGCGCCCCTAGTGGTGAACAGTGGCAAGTGCAGGTTTCCTCTTTGTTCTCATGTTATTCAACTGTTACCATGCACCTCCAGAGGTGGCGCCCCTAGTGGTGAACAGTGGCAAGTGTGGGTTTCCTCTTTGTTCTCATGTTATTCAACTGTTACCATGCACCTCCAGAGGTGGCGCTCCTAGTGGTGAACAGTGGCAAGTGCAGGTTTCCTCTTTGTTCTCATGTTATTCAACTGTTACCATGCACCTCCAGAGGTGGCGCTCCTAGTGGTGAACAGTGGCAAGTGCAGGTTTCCTCTTTGTTCTCATGTTATTCAACTGTCACCATGCACCTCCAGAGGTGGCGCCCCTAGTGGTGAACAGTGGCAAGTGCAGGTTTGCTCTTTGTTCTCATGTTATTCAACTGTTACCATGCACCTGCAACAAAGATAGCTCGGAAGTGCGAGTGCCTCTTGAATTTTGAATGCAGGCAAACTGAAATCTGTTTGACAAACTTGTCACCTGTGCAACTACAGGTGACAAAACTCTTGAGCACCTTTACTCCACACACAAAAAAAAATGCATACAACGCTTTCCCTTTGGCAAATCTGACCATAACTCTTATCTTAATGATTCCTGCTTAGGAGCAAAAAACTCAAACAGGAAGTACCAGTGACGCGCTCAATACGGAAGTGGTCCTATGAAGCGGATGCTAAGCTAAAGGACTGTTTCGCTAGCACAGACTGGAAAAGGTTCCGGGAGTTTTTCCTAGCCACCATGCTTCTACACCTGCATTGCTTGCTGTTTGGAGTTTTAGGCTGGGTTTCTGTACAGCACTTTGAGATATCAGCTGATGTACGAAGGGCTATATAAATAAATGTAATTTCATTAATCCGATAACATTGAGGAGTACACCACATCAGTCACCAGCTTCATTAATAAGTGCATCGAGGACTTCGTCCCCACACTGCCCTTTCCCACCTGTACAATAGGAACACCTACATTAGAATGCTATACACTGACTCCAGCTCAGCGTTCAACACCATAGTGCCCTCCCAAGCTCATCACGAAGGTCAGGTCTCCGGGACTGAACACCTCCCCCTGCAACTGGATCCTGGACTTCCTGACGGGCCGCCCCCAGGTGGTGAGAGTAGGCAACAACACATCCGCCATGCTGACCCACAACACCGGGGACCCTCAGAGGTGCGTGCTTAGTTCCCTCCTGTACTCCCTGTTCACCTACGACCGTGTGGCCAAACACGACTCCAACAACATCATTAAATTTGCTGACAACACAACAGTGGTAGGCCTGATCACCGACAACAAGGGAGGAGGTCAGTGACCTGGCAAACCATTCCCTCAACGTCAGCAAGACAAAAGGAGATGATCATGGACTACAGGAAATGGAGGGCTGCGTGCGCCCTCATCCACATTGACAGGGCTGTAGTGGAGCAGGTCGAGAGCTTCATGTTTCTCGGTGTTCCACATCATCATTCCTTGGTGTCCATGGTCAAGACACACCAACAAATCGGGAAAATAACCAAAGCTTTTATTTTTATCTACAGAACGCATTTGGAAGGTGTTGTTTTTTGACTACATGTTCATAACATGATTTGGATGACGACTTTGATGCAAAAAAATTTGACAGATTGTTCCTTTAAGAGTTAAGGGTTTGGGATACAGAAACATCTCCAGGCTGCATCACATCCGGCCGTGATTGGGAGTTTGTTCTTAACTGACTTGCCTTTGTAAAATTAAAGTTCAAGTTTAAATAAAACAAATCATCTCTAGGGTTAACTTCAGGCATTCATTCTGATTGGTTAACAATTCAGGCACCAATTCTGATTGGTTAAATGAAGGATCAAGGTGTGGGGTTTAAAAACAGAAAAACAACTCCACGGTTCAGTTTATCCATTAATTAAGACGGGCCTTGCTAACTCGTTGTGGATGGAGGGTTCTGTAGTCAAAGCATTGAGTTTCTGCTACGTAGACTGTGGGTTCAATTCCAGCTCCGAGCACTAATTGGTAGGTTTTTTTCCCCCATAGTGGACTGTTTTGACGGCATCTCCCAATGTCCTGGGAACCTGTAAAAATGACACATTTGGACTTGATCTGGAATGATGTCTCTGGTATTGTAGCTCTCTAACTGCAGAGAAGAGAGCAGCTGGTTACCACTGCTTCTGGAGGAGGGGTTGACAGGATGTCTCTCACAATATATGTGTTCTCTCTCTCGCTCTCTCTCAAAGCCAACTCCCTGAGGAGAAACAGGAAGTGTGTGTGTGTGTGTGTGTGTGTGTGTGTGTGTGTGTGTGTGTGTGTGTGTGTGTGTGTGTGTGTGTGTGTGTGTGTGTGTGTGTGTTTGTGTACATGTTTAAGTGAGTGTGTGTGTTTCTTCAGTGTTGTTGTGTTATCACTTGTCCTTCCGTTCGTCCAAACTCCTATTAAATCTTTCTGTCTTTCCTCTTTCTACCTCTCCTCCCCTCATTTGCACAACATAAATCCCTCCATCATATGTCCCACTGTAACTCACAACATCTCTGATCAAACAATATTCCTCCTCTTTCCTCTCGCTCCCACCTCTCCCTCTCCTCTCACTCGCTCTCCCTTCTCTTACTCGCTCCCTCTCTCTCTCTCTCTCTCTCTCTCTCTCTCGTCTTTCATCATTCTCTCCGTTTCCTACTCTATCTGTCAGACAGTGGAGGAGAGCAGCAGGAACACAAACAACCATAAAAAGTGGCCTCAAGGGACCGGTAGTGTTTTCTTGAAAAGTCGGACGGGACTTGTTACTAAAGGTAACAAGCAGAAAGAGAAGTAACTCTTTCACAGTGCCTCTCCTGTGTTCCTTATAACTTTTCTTTCTCGTTCTCTCTTTCTGCTGGAGTAAAATCAGCCCAAAGTGTTTTAGACAGTTTTCACTAGCTTTCTTTCTCTTCTCTTTTAGCAAATTGGTCACCTTTCCTTTATCCGCCATTCTCCCCTTTAATCCCTCACCCTCTCCTTTCCTCACCCTCTCCTTTCCTCACCCTCTCCTTTCCTCACCCTCTCCTTTCCTCACCCTCTCTTTTCCTCACCCTCTCCTTCCCTCACCTTTAATCCCTCACCTTTCCTCACCTTCCCTCACCCTCTCTTTTCCTCACCCTCTCCTTTCCTCACCCTCTCCTTTCCCCACCCTCTCTTTTCCTCACCCTCTCCTTTCCTCACCCTCTCTTTTCCTCACCCTATCTTTTCCTCACCCTCTCTTTTCCTCACCCTCTCCTTTCCTCACCCTCTCTTTTCCTCACCCTCTCTTTTCCTCACCCTCTCCTTTCCCCACCCTCTCTTTTCCTCACCCTCTCCTTTCCTCACCCTCTCCTTCCCTCACCTTTAATCCCTCACCTTTCCTCACCCTCTCCTTTCCTCACCCTCTCCTGTCCTCACCCTCTCCTTTCCTCACCCTCCCTTTTCCTCACCCTCTCTTTTCCTCACCCTCTCTTTTCCTCACCCTCTCCTTTCCTCACCCTCGCCTTTCCTCACCCTCTCTTTTCCTCACCCTCTCCTTTCCTCACCCTCTCCTTCCCTCACCTTTAATCCCTCACCTTTCCTCACCTTCCCTCACCCTCTCCTTTCCTCACCCTCTCCTTTCCTCACCCTCTCTTTTCCTCACCCTCTCCTTTCCTCACCCTCTCCTTCCCTCACCTTTAATCCCTCACCTTCTTCTTCCCTCACCCTCTCCTTCCCTCACCTTTAATCCCTCACCTTCTCCTTCCCTCACCCTCTCCTTCCCTCACTCTCTCCTTCCCTCACCTTCTCCTTAACTCAAACGTCACTCCTTCCAAACCACGTCTGGAATACCAAACCACGTCTAGAATACCAAACCACGTCTGGAATACCAAACCACGTCTAGAATACCAAACCACGTCTAGAATACCAAACCACGTTTGAAATACCAAACCACGTCTAGAATACCAAACCACGTCTGGAATACCAAACCACGTCTAGAATACCAAACCACGTCTAGAATACCAAACCACGTCTAGAATACCAAACCACGTCTGGAATACCAAACCACGTCTGGAATACCAAACCACGTCTAGACTACCAAACCACGTCTGGAATACCAAACCACGTCTGGAATACCAAACCACGTCTGGAATACCAAACCACGTCTGGAATACCAAACCACGTCTGGAATACCAAACCACGTCTAGAATACCAAACCACGTCTGGAATACCAAACCACGTCTAGAATACCAAACCACGTCTAGAATACCAAACCACGTCTGGAATACCAAACCACGTCTAGAATACCAAACCACGTCTGGAATACCAAACCACGTCTAGAATACCAAACCACGTCTGGAATACCAAACCACGTCTGGAATAACAAACCACGTCTAGAATACCAAACCACGTCTGGAATACCAAACCACGTCTGGAATAACAAACCACGTCTAGAATACCAAACCACGTCTAGAATACCAAACCACGTCTGGAATACCAAATCACACCAAGAATCATTGAATTCCACTATAACCATCCAACTATAACTATCCAACTATAACACTATAACTATCCAACTATAACACTATAACACTATAACACTATAACACTATAACACTATAACACTATAACTATCCAACTATAACACTATAACACTATAACTATCCAACTATAACACTATAACACTATAACTATCCAACTATAACACTATAACTATCCAACTATAACACTATAACACTATAACACTATAACACTATAACACTATAACACTATAACACTATAACTATCCAACTATAACACTATAACACTATAACTATCCAACTATAACACTATAACTATCCAACTATAACACTATAACTATCCAACTATAACACTATAACACTATAACACTATAACTATAACACTATAACTATCCAACTATAACACTATAACACTATAACACTATAACACTATAACTATCCAACTATAACACTATAACACTATAACACTATAACACTATAACACTATAACACTATAACTATCCAACTATAACACTATAACACTATAACTATCCAACTATAACACTATAACTATCCAACTATAACACTATAACTATCCAACTATAACACTATAACACTATAACACTATAACTATCCAACTATAACTTTCCAACAACTGCAAAGACATAGGAAACGTTGTATTTGTTGTCAACTTCGTTGTGAAGTTATCGGTGGTCAGAGAGAGACAGATAAACATCCCAGATCCCAGGATCTGAACATATTGAGTTGATGCAGGATTGAAAAAACACATCTAACGACCCACTTACAGTAGCTGTTCTACAACCGGCCTGAGGGGGTTTTCAAGTGCAATTTTAGTAACGATGGTTTTGGGAAACAACTCGAAGATTCCAACGATGCTTCTACGAAGATTCTAACGATTGACTTGGCCTTAAGAAGCTTTTGGGGAAACAGGGCCCAATTTATATAATATTAACACGAAGTGCCCAGGGGTTTGAGGGATGTGGGTTGTTTCCGGATCAGGCTTCTATAGGTATTACACCCCCCCCCCCCCCCCCCCAACTCTCTCTTCCTCAACCATCAGCCTCCCACTGGGTGGCGTTTCATCGTGACCTTACTAAAAGGTGGGAGCCCATTAGCAGCCAGTCATTGGCTATTCCACTGGGGTGGCCGAACCAATCAGTTAGCTCGCGCGCTGCCTAAGCATGTCAGGATTGGATTGGACAGCCAGAGGACCATAGAGGTCTGTGCTCATTTTATAGTGTACCAACAGGCCACTATGGTTTCCCTTGTAGGTCACACGGATGACAACATTATACAGTATGTCTTATTGAACACACTTGACTCCTAAGTGATACATAATACGTGTAGTTCACCAATACAACATTTGTTATTTTCAAACGCTCTGGATATATCTGGAATCTCTCGTTTAGTCCCAACCCATTGCTTATCGGGAATTGACTTTAATTTTTTTACTTCTGAAAAAAACTCGACATTAAAACCTTAGTTCTTTTATTTTATTTTAAGCTAGAAAAATGACTCACTAGTTCCTTATGATTTTATGCAGAATCCAACTTTTTTTTTTTTTTTAACATACTGAGTGATAGCCAGAATAGAGAGGTTGGGAGAGGAGAAAGTCTCTTTCCATATCAATATTGCAAACATGGTAGCTGGCAGGCGTATGCATGTCACCAGTGACGGCCTCAGACAATGCCTACAGGATCCATGCATTATTTAAAAGGCCCAGCGAGGCTGTGTGTGTCTGTGCCACCCATTATCTATTTAGATCTGAGAGTTAAAGCCACCTAGCAAAAAAAACATTTGTTACTGCTACTGCCATGGCCTGTTTAGAAGAAGGGGAAGAGTGGGGCGGATGGAGGGGAAATGGAGAGATATGGAGGAGAGAGGGAAGAGTCGGATGGATGGAGGGGAAATGGAGAGATGGAGGGGAGAGGGAAGAGTCAGATGGATGGAGGAGAAATGGAGAGATATGGAGGAGAGAGGGAAGAGTCGGATGGATGGAGGGGAAATGGAGAGATGGAGGGGAGAGGGAAGAGTCAGATGGATGGAGGAGAAATGGAGAGATATGGAGGAGAGAGGGAAGAGTCGGATGGATGGAGGGGAAATGGAGAGATGGAGGGGAGAGGGAAGAGTCGGATGGATGGAGGGGAAATGGAGAGATGGAGGGGAGAGGGAAGAGTCAGATGGATGGAGGAGAAATGGAGAGATATGGAGGGGAGAGGGAAGAGTCGGATGGATGGAGGGGAAATGGAGAGATGGAGGGGAGAGGGAAGAGGTAGGAGATGAAAAGGAGAATAAAACAGAGATGGAGGAGGAGACAGGATACAGGATGAGAGCAAGAAGTAGCGATATACAGTGGGGTGTGATAAAGATGAGATATAATGACTGGATAAATAAATTGTTTAAATATTGAACAATATTATATGATGACATTTTTTGGGGGGAAATAATATTATTTTCTACAAATACAATTGGTCAGATAAATAGATTTTGTTTAACAAGGAATCCTTTTTTTTAAAAATGTTTTCCTCTTAAGGATTCTTTTTCAATTTCCGCCTAAAATACCCAAATTTAACTGCCTGTAGCTCAGGACCTGAAGCAAGGATATGCATATTCTTGAAACTATTAGAAATGAAACACTTTGAAGTTTGTGGAAATGTGAAATGAATGTAGGAGAATATAACACATTAGATCTGGTCAAAGACAATACAAAGAAAGAAAAACTTGCTTTTTCTATATGTTTTATTTGTTGCATCATCTTTGAAACGCAAGAGGAAGGCCAGACAATGTCGGATTCTAGGTGTAATTTAGATGTTGTCCACAAGATGGCAGCAGTGTGTGCAAGGTTTCAGACTGATTAATTGAAGAATTACATCACTACACAATATTGTGTATCAAGTCTGCTAGGTGTCCTTCACGAGTTTGCCCAAATGTGGCGAATTGGTCAATTGTTACATTTTCGAGTACGTAACTATATGGAACAAACAAAAAATGCTATGGTAATAAAAACAATGTAAGTTTACACACTCCCAGAAATGTCATAAAGGATGGATCGTTAGCTTCCCAACAGAAAATACACTAACCTTCACACATCTAGATGGCAGTGCGGGATGGGTGTGGGGCCAGAACCAGCAGTGGGGTCAAACTTTAGCACCCAGTTCCTACATTTGAATAGATTTTTATCAAACAAAACTACATTTTATCTCTGGGACCCTCAGGATGAGAGCAAGATTACTGAATGTAAGTACATTATTTACCTTCGGAGGTGAATGTATCAAACCAGTTGCTGTGAATTCCTCTGTCCAGCATCTGTGTTCTTTTGCCCAACTTAATCTTTTATTTTTATTGGCCAGTCTGAGATGTGGCTTTTTCTTTGCAACTCTGCCTGTAAGGCCAGCATCCCGGAGTCGCCTCTTCACTGTTGACATTGAGACTGGTATTTTGCTGGTACTATTTAATGAAGCTGCCAGTTGAGGACTTGTGAGGCATCTGTTTCTCAAACTAGACACTGTAATGTACTTGTCCTCTTGCTCAGTTGTGCACCGGGGCCTCCCACTCCTCTTTCTATTCTGGTTAGAGACAGTTTGCACTGTTCTGTGAAGGGAGTAGTACACAGCATTGTACGAGATCTTCAGTTTCTTGGCAATTTCTCGTATGGAATAGCCTTCATTTCTCAGAACAAGAAAAGACTGACGAGTTTCAGAAGAAAGGTCTTTGTTTCTGGCCATTTTGAGCCTGTAATCGAACCTACAAATGCTGATGCTCCAGATACTCAACTAGTCTAAAGACGGACAGTTTTATTGCTTCTTTAAATCAGAACAACAGTTCTCAGCTCTGCTAACATAATTGCAAAGGGGATTTATAATGATCAGTTGGCCTTTTAAAATGATAAACTTGGATTAGCTAACACAACGTGCCATTGGAACACAGGAGTGATGGTTTCTGATAATGGACCTCTCTACACCTATGTAGATATTCCATTTAAAAAATATGCAGTTTCCAGCTACAATGTCAACAATGTCTACACTGTATTTCTGATCAATTTTTACTTTATTGGACAAAAAATGAGCTTCTAAGTGACCCCAAACTTTTGAACGGTAGTATGTATACATATCTATATACAGTATATATATATATATATATTATATGTATTTATTTTGATAAATAAAAATGACATAACTAAAATACATTCAGTGTACAAAACATTAGGAACACCTTGCTCTTTCCATGACACTGTCCAGGTGAATCCAGCTGAGATCTACGATCTCTTATTGATGTCACTTCAGAGGGTGAAAGGGCAAGAAAAAAATATGCCTTTAGTGTCCACAACACAATAACATCCAGCCAACATGACACAACTGTGGGAAGCATTGGAGTCAGCTTCCCTGTGGAACGCTTTCGACACTTTGTAGAGTCCATGACCCGACGAATTCAGGCTGGGCAAAAGGGGATGAAACTCAATGTTAGGAAGGTGTTCCTAATGTTTTGTACACTCAGTGTATATATAAAATATGAAGTCGTTGAATAAGTACATTACTTAGCCCCTTTGTTTACAGTGACATTTTAACTAATCACAATATTATTTACATGGACTCACTCTTTCTGAAAGAATAGGGGTTGCCATGGCTTTTGAATGACTTCCTGTGTCCCCCATACATACAACATCTGTAAGGTCCCTCAGTCTAGTATTGCATTTCAATCACAGAATCAACTACAAACACCAGGGAGCTTTTCGAACGCCTCATAAAGAAGGGCACTGATTGGTCGATGAGTAACGGTAACAAATCAGACATTGGATCTCTCTTTTAAGCACGGTCAAGTTAATAATGCTGTGGATTAGTGGCTGTATTAATTAAACCAACCGGAGACATCAAAGATACAGTCGTCCTTCTGAACTGAACTGCAGGAGAGGAAGGAAACTGCTCAGGGATGTTACCGTCAGGATATTGGTGATTTTATAACAGCTGCAGATAAATGTCTGTGATGGTAGAACACTGAGGATGAATCAACAACGTTGTAGTGACTCCACAATAAAATTAATTAAAAATAATTAAATGACAGAGTGAAAAGAAGAATACAAATATAAAGAATTAAAATAAAATACTGCTAAAAAAACACACACAGTAAAAGAATACATTTTGTGGCCTAAAAACAAAGCTTTATGTTTGGAGAAAATCCAACACATCACTGAGTAACTAACTATCTCCTTATTTTTAAGAATGGTTATTGCTGCATCATGTTATGGGTGAAAAAAAAAAAAAAAAAAATAGGATGGAGCTAAGAGACAAACTCCTAGAGGAAAACCTGCTTCAGTCTGCTTTCCACCAGACACTGGGAGAGGAATTCATCTTTAAGCAGGACAATAACCTACAACACAAGGCCAAATCTACACTGGAGTTGCTTACCAAGAAGAAAGTGAACGTTCCTGAGTGGCCAAGTTACAGTTTTGACTTAAATCTGCTTGAAAATCTATGGCAAATGGCTGTCTAGCCACGCTCCCCAACATCTTGACACTTTGAAAAATATTTAAAATAAGAATAGGTAAATATGGTTCAATCCAGGTGTGGGGCTCTGATGGACTTACCCCCAAGAAGACTCAGCTGTAAAGGGGGCTCTGATGGAATTACCCCCAAGAAGACTCAGCTGTAAAGGGGGTTCTGATGGACTTACCCCCAAGAAGACTCAGCTGTAAAGGGGGTTCTGATGGAATTACCTCCAAGAAGACTCAGCTGTAAAGGGGGTTCTGATGGACTTACCCCCAAGAAGACTCCGCTGTAAAGGGGGCTCTGATGGAATTACCCCCAAGAAGACTCAGCTGTAAAGGGGATTATAACACGTACTGACTCAGGGAGCTGAATCCTTATGTAATGACTATATGAGTTATTTATTTTCTATCAATCTTTTTTTTTTAAAGATAGATGTTTTCTTCCACTTTGATTAAATAAATGGTAATACCGCTTTGTAGCACAATAAAATGTGAAGATATCCCAAAGAGGCCTGAATACTTGCAAGGTAACAGACAATATACACTACATGACCAAGAGTATGTGGACACCTGCTCGACGAACATCTCATTCCAAAATCATGGGCATTAATATGGAGTTGGTCCCCCATTTGCTGATATAACAGCCTCCTTTCTTCTGGGAAGGCTTTCCACTAGATGTTGGAACATTGCTGCTATAACAACCTCCACTCTTCTGGGAAGGCTTTCCACTAGATGTTGGAACATTGCTGCAGGGACTTGCTTCCATTCAGCCACAAGAGCATTAGTGAGGTCGGGCACTGATGTTGGGGGCGATTAGGCCTGGCTCGCAGTTGGCGTTCCAATTCATCCCAAAGGTGTTCTATGGGGTTGAGGTCAGGGCTCTGTGCAAGCCAGTCAAGTTCTTCCACACCGATCTCGACAAACCATTTCTGTATGGACCTTGCGTTGTGTACGGAGAACTTATCATGCTGAAATAGGAAAGGGCCTTCCTCAAACTCTTGCCACGAAGGTGGAAGCACAAAATTATCTAGAATGTCATTGTATGCTGTGGCATTAAGATTTCCCTTCACTGGAACTAAGGGGCCTAGTCTGAACCATGATAAACAGCCCCAGACCATTAGTACTCCTCCACCAAACTTTACAGTTGGCACTATGTATTGGGGCAGGTAGCGTTCTCCTGGCATTTGCCAAACTCAGATTCGTCTGTCGGAATGCCAGATGGTGAAGCATGATTCATCACTCCTGAAAAAGCTTTTCCACTGCTCCAGAGTCCAATGGCGGCGAGCTTTACGCCACTCCAACGAATACTTGACATTGCGCATGGTGATCTTAGGCTTGTGTGCGGCTGCTCGGCCATAGAAACCCATTTCATGAACAGTTATTGTGCTGACGTTGCTTCCAGAAGCAGTTTGGAACTCGGTAGTGAGTGTTGCAACCGAGGACAGATGCTTTTTACACGCTACGCGCTTCAGCACTCGGCAGTCCTGTTCTGTGAGCTTGTGTGGACTACCACTTCGCGGCTGAGCCGTTGTTGCTCCTAGACTTTTCCACTTCACAATAACAACACTTACAGATGACCGGGGGCAGCTCTAGCAGGGTAGAAATTTGACGAACTGACTTGTTGGAAAGATGGCAACCTATGACGGTGCCACGTTGAAAGTCACTGAGCTCTTCAGTAAGGCATTCTACTGAAAATGTTTGTCTATGGAGATTACATGGATGTGTGCTCAATTGTATACACCCGTCAGTAACAGATGTGGAAGAAACAGCCAAATCCACTCATTTGAAGCGATAATAATAATTTTAGTGATGTTTGTGTAGCTCAGTATTTTAATTATGTATTTTATACAGTCATTATTGCTCTCTTTTTATCAAGTGTGTCAATAATTTAAGACCCCACTGTAGCTACTGTACGACAGAAGGATAGGGGAGGATACAGGGGAAATGGGAGAAATACAACTAAAAGATGTAAGGAGACAGGACTGGAGGTGAGATGTAAGGAGACAGGACTGGAGGTGAGATGTAAGGAGACAGGACTGGAGGTGAGATGTAAGGAGACAGGACTGGAGGTGAGATGTAAGGAGACAGGACTGGAGGTGAGATGTAAGGAGACAGGACTGGAGGTGAGATGTAAGGAGACAGGACTGGAGGTGAGATGTAAGGAGACAGGACTGGAGGTGAGATGTAAGGAGACAGGACTGGAGGTGAGATGTAAGGAGACAGGACTGGAGGTGAGATGTAAGGAGACAGGACTGGAAATGAGATGTAAGGAGACAGGACTGGAGGTGAGATGTAAGGAGACAGGACTGGAGGTGAGATGAAAGGAGACAGGACTGGAGGTGAGATGTAAGGAGACAGGACTGGAGGTGAGATGTAAGGAGACAGGACTGGAGGTGAGATGTAAGGAGACAGGACTGGAAATGAGATGTAAGGAGACAGGACTGGAGGTGAGATGTAAGGAGACAGGACTGGAGGTGAGATGTAAGGAGACAGGACTGGAGGTGAGATGTAAGGAGACAGGACTGGAGGTGAGATGTAAGGAGACAGGACTGGAGGTGAGATGTAAGGAGACAGGACTGGAGGTGAGATGTAAGGAGACAGGACTGGAGGTGAGATGTAAGGAGACAGGACTGGAGGTGAGATGTAAGGAGACAGGACTGGAAATGAGATGTAAGGAGACAGGACTGGAGGTGAGATGTAAGGAGACAGGACTGGAGGTGAGATGAAAGGAGACATGACTGGAGGTGAGATGTAAGGAGACAGGACTGGAGGTGAGATGTAAGGAGACAGGACTGGAGGTGAGATGTAAGGAGACAGGACTGGAAATGAGATGTAAGGAGACAGGACTGGAGGTGAGATGTAAGGAGACAGGACTGGAGGTGAGATGTAAGGAGACAGGACTGGAGGTGAGATGTAAGGAGACAGGACTGGAGGTGAGATGTAAGGAGACAGGACTGGAGGTGAGATGTAAGGAGACAGGACTGGAGGTGAGATGTAAGGAGACAGGACTGGAGGTGAGATGTAAGGAGACAGGACTGGAGGTGAGATGTAAGGAGACAGGACTGGAGGTGAGATGTAAGGAGACAGGACTGGAGGTGAGATGTAAGGAGACAGGACTGGAGGTGAGATGTGGCAGGGAAAAAGAGGAGGAGGGAGGAAGGTAGGAAGGAGATGGGGAAGAGGT
>NC_050572.1:5084793-5134793 GCF_013265735.2 Oncorhynchus mykiss | reverse complement strand
CCATACTACACACCACCCAACCCTACAACACACCACCCTTCCATACTACACACCACCCAACCCTACAACACACCTCCCAACCCTACAAGACAACACCCAACCCTTACTACACACCACCCAACCCTACAACACACCACCCTTCCATACTACACACCACCCTTCCATACTACACACCACCCTTCCATACAACACACCACCCTTCCATTCTACACACCACCCAACCCTACAACACACCACCCAACCCTACAACACACCTCCCAACCCTACAACACACCACCCTTCCATACTACACACCACCCAACACTACTAAACACCACCCAACCCTACAACACACCACCCTTCCATACTACACACCACCCAACACTACTACACACCACCCAACACTACTAAACACCACCCAACCCTACAACACACCACCCTTCAATAATACACTTCCATACAACACACCACCTAATACTACCTACACACCACCCTTCCAAACTACACACCACCCAAACCTACTAAACACCACCCTTCCATACTACACACCACCCTTCCATACTGCACACCACCCAACACTACTAAACACCACCCTTCAATACTGCACACCACCCTTCAATACTGCATACCACCCAACAACACACCATCCAAACCCCCCTACCCTACTTTAAACCTCCCTAACCAACACCACCCAACCCTACTATACACCACCCTACCCAACACCACCCAACCCTGCTATACACCACCCTAATATACACCACCCTACCCAACACCACCCAACCCTACTATACACCACCCTACCCAACACCACCCTACTATACATCACCCTACTATGCACCACCCTACTATACACCACCCTACTATACACCATCCTACCCAACACCACCCAACCCTACTATACACCATCCTACCCAACACCACCCTACTATACACCACCCTACCATACACCACCCTACTATACACCACCCCACTATACACCATACACTACCCTACTATACACCACCCAACCCTACTATACACCACCCTACTATAAACCACCCTACCCAACACCACCCTACTATACACCATCCTACTATACACCACCCAACCCAACCCTACTATACACCACCCTACTATACACCATCCTACCCAACACCAACCAAGCCTACTATACACCACCCAACCCTACTATACACCACCCTACTATAAACCACCCTACCCAACACCACCCTACTATACACCATCCTACTATACACCACCCAACCCAACCCTACTATACACCACCCTACTATACACCCTCCTACCCAACACCAACCAAGCCTACTATACACCATCCTACCCAACACCACCCTAATATACACCATCCTACCCAACACCACCAAACCCTACTATACACCATCCTACCCAACACCACCCAACCCAACACCACCCTACTACACACCACCCTACTATACACCACCCTACCCTACTATACACCACCCTACCCAACACCACCCTACTACACACCACCATACTATACACCACCCTACCCTACTATACACCACCCTACCCAACACCACCCTACTACACACCACCATACTATACACCACCCTACCCTACTATACACCACCCTACCCAACACCACCCTACTACACACCACCCTACCCAACACCACCCTACTACACACCACCCTACCCAACACCACCCTACTACACACCACCCTACTATACACCACCCTACCCTACTATACACCACCCTACCCAACACCACCCTACTACACACCACCATACTATACACCACCCTACCCTACTATACACCACCCTACCCAACACCACCCTACTACACACCACCATACTATACACCACCCTACCCTACTACACACCACCCTACCCAACACCACCCTACTACACACCACCCTACCCAACACCACCCTACTACACACCACCCTACCCAACACCACCCTACTACACACCACCCTACCCAACACCACCCTACTACACACCACCCTACCCAACACCACCATACTACACACCACCCTACCCAACACCACCCTACTACACACCACCCTACCCAACACCACCCTACTACACACCACCCTACCCAACACCACCCTACTACACACCACCCTACCCAACACCACCCTACTACACACCACCCTACCCAACACCACCCTACTACACACCACCCTACCCAACACCACCCTACTACACACCACCCTACCCAACACCACCCTACTACACACCACCATACCCAACACCACCCTACTACACACCACCCTACCCAACACCACCCTACTACACACCACCCTACCCAACACCACCCTACTACACACCACCATACTATACACCACCCTACCCAACACCACCCTACTATACACCACCCTACTACACACCACCCTACTACACACCACCCTACCCAACACCACCCTACTACACACCACCATACTATACACCACCCTACCCAACACCACCCTACTATACACCACCCTACTACACACCACCCTACCCAACACCACCCTACCCTACTACACACCACCATACTATACACCACCCTACCCAACACCACCCTACTATACACCACCCTACTACACACCACCCTACCCAACACCACCCAACCCTCAGGCAAGAAGGGACATGTGTCATACTAATCATGGGGGAGAGAAGAACATGAGGAAAATATTCAAACATGAAAACACACACACAAACACACACACACACACACACAGTCACACACCCACACAAAAACACACACACCCAAGCACACCGAAGCAGTCCAACTCTCCATAAATATATGAAGGAACATGCTTCCTCTTTCTGCTGTCTCTCCACATGCAGCTCATCATTTTCCCAGCACTTACCTCGTTAGTCATTCAATCAGGGAGGAAGGAGTGCAACTGACCCAACACACACACACACTACACGCACACACAGGCTGCCTCGCATGGCTGGGGATGCGCATGGGGATGGGCTTGGGGTTGATAGGGTGGAAGGGGAGGATTTCATGCCCAATCGCACCAGAGAACAGTATGGTACACTGGGAATATGAGCTGAGCAGAACATACTAACACACTCTCTCTTTCACACACACACACGCACACGCACGCACGCACACACACACACACACACACACACACCTAGGAACAGATCAGTAAACATGTTTCCTCCCAGATACGTTACAGCTGTTCCCCTCTCATGACACAACATGGCTGTTCCCCTCTCATGACACAACATGGCTGTTCCCCTCTCATGACACAACATGGCTGTTCTCCTCATGACACAACATGGCTGTTTCCCCCTCATGACACAACATGGCTGTTCCCCTCATGACACAACATGGCTGTTCCCCTCTCATGACACAACATGGCTGTTCCCCTCTCATGACACAACATGGCTGTTCCCCTCATGACACAACATGGCTGTTCCCCTCATGACACAACATGGCTGTTCCCCTCATGACACAACATGGCTGTTCCCCTCTCATGACACAACATGGCTGTTTCCCCCTCATGACACAACATGGCTGTTCCCCTCTCATGACACAACATGGCTGTTCCCCTCTCATGACACAACATGGCTGTTCCCCCTTCATGACACAACATGGCTGTTCCCCTCATGACACAACATGGCTGTTTCCCCCTCATGACACAACATGGCTGTTCCCCTCATGACACAACATGGCTGTTTCCCCCTCATGACACAACATGGCTGTTCCCCCTTAATGACACAACATGGCTGTTCCCCTCTCATGACACAACATGGCTGTTCCCCTCATGACACAACATGGCTGTTCCCCTCTCATGACACAACATGGCTGTTCCCCTCTCATGACACAACATGGCTGTTCCCCTCATGACACAACATGGCTGTTCCCCCCTCATGACACAACATGGCTGTTCCCCTCATGACACAACATGGCTGTTCCCCTCTCATGACACAACATGGCTGTTTCCCCCTCATGACACAACATGGCTGTTCCCCCCTCATGACACAACATGGCTGTTCCCCTCTCATGACACAACATGGCTGTTCCCCTCTCATGACACAACATGGCTGTTCTCCTCTCATGACACAACATGGCTGTTCCCCTCTCATGACACAACATGGCTGTACCCCTCTCATGACACAACATGGCTGTTCCCCTCTCATGACACAACATGGCTGTTCCCCTCTCATGACACAACATGGCTGTTCTCCTCTCATGACACAACATGGCTGTTCCCCTCTCATGACACAACATGGCTGTTCCCCTCTCATGACACAACATGGCTGTACCCCTCTCATGACACAACATGGCTGTTCCCCTCTCATGACACAACATGGCTGTTCCCCTCATGACACAACATGGCTGTTCCCCCTTCATGACACAACATGGCTGTTCCCCTCATGACACAACATGGCTGTTCGCCTCTCATGACACAACATGGCTGTTCCCCTCTCATGACACAACATGGCTGTTCCCCTCATGACACAACATGGCTGTTCCCCCTTCATGACACAACATGGCTGTTCCCCTCATGACACAACATGGCTGTTCCCCCCTCATGACACAACATGGCTGTTCCCCTCATGACACAACATGGCTGTTCCCCTCATGACACAACATGGCTGTTTCCCTCTCATGACACAACATGGCTGTTCCCCCCTCATGACACAACATGGCTGTTCCCCCCTCATGACACAACATGGCTGTTCCCCCCTCATGACACAACATGGCTGTTCCCCTCTCATGACACAACATGGCTGTTCCCCTCTCATGACACAACATGGCTGTTCTCCTCTCATGACACAACATGGCTGTTCTCCTCTCATGACACAACATGGCTGTTCCCCCCTCATGACACAACATGGCTGTTCCCCTCTCATGACACAACATGGCTGTTCCCCCCTCATGACACAACATGGCTGTTCCCCTCTCATGACACAACATGGCTGTTCCCCTCTCATGACACAACATGGCTGTTCTCCTCTCATGACACAACATGGCTGTTCTCCTCTCATGACACAACATGGCTGTTCCCCCCTCATGACACAACATGGCTGTTCCCCCCTCATGACACAACATGGCTGTTCCCCTCATGACACAACATGGCTGTTCCCCCCTCATGACACAACATGGCTGTTCCCCTCTCATGACACAACATGGCTGTACCCCTCTCATGACACAACATGGCTGTTCCCCTCTCATGACACAACATGGCTGTTCCCCTCATGACACAACATGGCTGTTCCCCCTTAATGACACAACATGGCTGTTCCCCTCTCATGACACAACATGACTGTTCCACCTCATGACACAACATGGCTGTTCCCCCTTAATGACACAACATGGCTGTACCCCTCTCATGACACAACATGGCTGTTCCCCCTTCATGACACAACATGGCTGTTCCCCTCATGACACAACATGGCTGTTCCCCTCTCATGACACAACATGGCTGTTCCCCTCTCATGACACAACATGGCTGTTCCCCTCTCATGACACAACATGGCTGTACCCCTCTCATGACACAACATGGCTGTTCCCCTCTCATGACACAACATGGCTGTTCCCCTCTCATGACACAACATGGCTGTTCTCCTCTCATGACACAACATGGCTGTTCCAATCTCATGACACAACATGGCTGTTCTCCTCTCATGACACAACATGGCTGTTCCCCTCTCATGACACAACATGGCTGTTCTCCTCTCATGACACAACATGGCTGTTCCCCTCTCATGACACAACATGGCTGTTCCCCCTTCATGACACAACATGGCTGTTCCCCTCTCATGACACAACATGGCTGTTCCCCCCTCATGACACAACATGGCTGTTCCCCTCATGACACAACATGGCTGTTCCCCTCATGACACAACATGGCTGTTTCCCCCTCATGACACAACATGGCTGTTCCCCCCTCATGACACAACATGGCTGTTCCCCTCTCATGACACAACATGGCTGTTCCCCTCTCATGACACAACATGGCTGTTCTCCTCTCATGACACAACATGGCTGTTCTCCTCTCATGACACAACATGGCTGTTCCCCCCTCATGACACAACATGGCTGTTCCCCCCTCATGACACAACATGGCTGTTCCCCTCATGACACAACATGGCTGTTCCCCCTCATGACACAACATGGCTGTTCCCCTCTCATGACACAACATGGCTGTACCCCTCTCATGACACAACATGGCTGTTCCCCTCTCATGACACAACATGGCTGTTCCCCTCTCATGACACAACATGGCTGTTCTCCTCTCATGACACAACATGGCTGTTCCCCTCTCATGACACAACATGGCTGTTCTCCTCTCATGACACAACATGGCTGTTCCCCTCTCATGACACAACATGGCTGTTCCCCTCTCATGACACAACATGGCTGTTCCCCTCATGACACAACATGGCTGTTCCCCTCTCATGACACAACATGGCTGTTCCCCTCTCATGACACAACATGGCTGTTCTCCTCTCATGACACAACATGGCTGTTCCCCTCTCATGACACAACATGGCTGTTCCCCTCATGACACAACATGGCTGTTCCCCTCTCATGACACAACATGGCTGTTCCCCTCATGACACAACATGGCTGTTTCTCAGACATGTCAACTGATATGTTGTTCTTGATGTAGAGCAACGATACACAGCTTTGTTTATATGACCTAGATGTCCTGTGTGTGTGTGTGTGTGTGTGTGTGTGTGTGTGTGCGCACTACTGTATGTGTGTCTCTGTAGGAGTATGTTTCGTTGTGTTACATCATCATCTTCAATGCAGTGACGTGTGTGTGTGTGTGAATACCGAAGAGGGGCTGACACGTGGAGGGATACATTTTTTTTTTTTAAAGTAACCTTTATTTAACTAGGCAAGTCAGTTAAGAGCAAACTCTTATTTTCAATGACGGCCTAGAAACAGTGGGTTAACTGCCTTGTTCAGGGGCAGAACGGCAGATTTGTACCTTGTCAGCTCGGGGATTCGATCTTGCAACTTTTTGGGTTATTAGTCCAACGCACTAACCACTAGGCTACCTGCTGCCTCTACACTCTAACCACTAGGCTACCTGCCGCTTCTACACACTAACCACTAGGCTACCTGCCGCCTCTACACACTAACCACTAGGCTACCTGCCGCCTCTACACTCTAACCACTAGGCTACCTGCCGCCTCTACACTCTAACCACTAGGCTACCTGCCTCCTCTACACTCTAACCACTAGGCTACCTGCCTCCTCTACACTCTAACCACTAGGCTACCTGCCGCCTCTACACTCTAACCACTAGGCTACCTGCCGCCTCTACACACTAACCACTAGGCTACCTGCCGCCCCAGGGATTCGCTCTTGCAACCTGACAGGGAGGAAGACAGAATTCTAAACGTGGTCTATATACGACAGCAGAGAGAGACAGCCGTTTTAAGTTCCTTGGCGTCCACATCCCTGAGGACTTGACATGGATCAACTCCGCCAGTCTTGTCAAGAGGGCGCAACAGCGTCTCTTCTCCCTAAATGGCTGAAGATATTTGGCATGTCGCCCCCCAAATACTCTCCAAATACCACAGCTGCACCGTCGACTGTGTCCTGACCGATTGCATCACTGCCTGGTACGGGAATTGCTCCGTCCACGACTGCAAGGCCCTCCGTGCTCCCACCCATCCAGGACATCTACTCGAAACAATACCTGAGGAACACCCACAGCATCATCAAGGACCCCACACACCCCAGTCACGAGCTGTTCTCTCCCTTACCGCGTTGTAGACTGTATCAGAGCATGAGGTCTGATACCAACAGGCTCAGAGACCGTTTCTATCTACATGCCAACAGACTGTATCAGAGCGTGAGGTCCATCAGGCTCAGGGACAGGCTCAGACTGCTGAACACTTGAACTGGACTGACCACCTGCTCTGATTCTCTGCACCTTAGCACACATGCACAGTCGTACACACACACACACATGCACAGTCGTACAGACGTACAGACACACACACACACCTCACACAAACACTCACACAGACATGCACACACACACTAGAGGTCGACCGATTAATCAGGATTTTTGGACACCGATTTCTTTTTACACCTTTATTTAACTAGGTTAGGAGTGTTGTTAAGGTTAGGGTTAGCAGTGTGGTTAAGGTTAGGGTTAGGGTTAGGAGTGTTGTTAAGGTTAGGGTTAGCAGTGTGGTTACGGTTAAGGTTAGGGTTAGCAGTGTTGTTAATTATTAAGGTTAGGTTTAGGAGTGTTGTTAAGGTTCAGGTTAGGGTTAGCAGTGTTGTTAAGGTTAGGGTTAGGAGTGTTGTTAAGGTTCAGGTTAGGGTTAGCAGTGTTAAGGTTAGGGTTAGCAGTGTTGCTAAGGTTAAGGTTAGGGTTAGGAGTGTTGTTAAGGTTCAGGTTAGGAGTGTTGTTAAGGTTACCAGTGTTGTTAGGGTTAGGGTTAGCAGTGTTGCTAAGGTTAAGGTTAGGGTTAGGAGTGTTCTTAAGGTTAGGGTTAGCAATGTTGTTAAGGTTAGGGTTAGCAGTGTTAAGGTTAGGGTTAGCAGTGTTGTTAATTATTAAGGTTAGGTTTAGGAGTGTTGTTAAGGTTCAGGTTAGGGTTAGCAGTGTTGTTAAGGTTAGGGTTAGGAGTGTTGTTAAGGTTCAGGTTAGGGTTAGCAGTGTTAAGGTTAGGGTTAGCAGTGTTGCTAAGGTTAAGGTTAGGGTTAGGAGTGTTGTTAAGGTTAGGGTTAGCAGTGATGTTAAGGTTAGGGTTAGCAGTGTTGCTAAGGTTAAGGTTAGGGTTAGGAGTGTTGTTAAGGTTCAGGTTAGGGTTAGCAGTGTTAAAGTTAGGGTTAGCAGTGTTGCTAAGGTTAAGGTTAGGGTTAGGAGTGTTGTTAAGGTTAGGGTTAGGAGTGTTGTTAAGGTTCAGGTTAGGGTTAGCAGTGTTAAGGTTAGGGTTAGCAGTGTTGCTAAGGTTAAGGTTAGGGTTAGGAGTGTTGTTAAGGTTAGGGTTAGGAGTGTTGTTAAGGTTAGGGTTAGCAGTGTGGTTAAGGTTAAGGATAGGGTTAGCAGTGTTGTTAAGGTTAGGGTTAGGAGTGTTGTTAAGGTTAGGGTTAACAGTGTGGTTAAGGTTAGGGTTAGGAGTGTGGTTAAGGTTAGGGTTAGCAGTGTGGCTAAGGTTAGGGATAGCAGTGTTGTTAAGGTTAGGGTTAGCAGTGTGGCTAAGGTTAGGGTTAGCAGTGTGGCTAAGGTTAGGGATAGCAGTGTGGCTAAGGTTAAGGTTAGCAGTGTGGTTAAGGTTAGGGTTAGGAGTGTGGTTAAGGTTAATGTTAGCAGTGTGGCTAAGGTTAGGGATAGCAGTGTTGTTAAGGTTAGGGTTAGCAGTGTTGTTAAGGTTAAGGTTAGGGTTGGCAGTGTTGTTAAGGTTAGGGTTAGCAGTGTTGTTAAGGCTAAGGTTAGGGTTAGGGAGAGCAGTGTTGTTAAGGCTAAGGTTAGGGTTAGGGATAGCAGTGTTGTTAAGGTTAAGGTTAGGGTTAGCAGTGTTGTTAAGGTTAGGGTTAGCAGGGTTGTTAAGGTTAGGGTTAGGAGTGTTGTTAAGGTTCATGTTAGCAGTGTTTTTAAAGTTAAGGTTAGGGTTAGCAGGGTTGTTAAGGTTAGGGTTAGCAGTGTTGTTAAGGTTAAGGTTAGGGTTAGCAGGGTTGTTAAGGTTAGGGTTAGCAGTATTGTTAAGGTTAGGGTTAGCAGTGTTGTTACGGTTAGGGTTAGCAGGGTTGTTAAGGTTAGGGTTAGCAGTATTGTTAATGTTAGGGTTAGCAGTGTTGTTAAGGTTAGGGTTAGCAGGGTTGTTAAGGTTAGGGTTACCAGTGTTGTTACGGTTAGGGTTAGCAGGGTTGTTAAGGTTAGGGTTAGCAGTATTGTTAATGTTAGGGTTAGCAGTGTTGTTAAGGTTAGGGTTAGCAGGGTTGTTAGGGTTAGCAGTGTTGTTAAGGTTAGGAGTGTTGGTAAGGTTAGGGTTACCAGTGTTGTTAAGGTTAGGAGTGTTGTTAAGGTTAATGTTAGCAGTGTGGCTAAGGTTAGGGTTAGCAGGGTTGTTAAGGTTAGGGTTAGCAGTGTTGTTAAGGTTAAGGTTAGGGTTAGCAGGGTTGTTAAGGTTAAGGTTAGCAGTGTTGTTAAGGTTAAGGTTAGCAGTGTGGCTAAGGTTAGCAGTGTTGTTAAGGTTAGGAGTGTTGTTAAGGTTAAGGTTAGGGTTAGCAGTGTTGTTAATCCTAAGGTTAGGATTGGCAGTGTTGTTAAGGTTAGGGTTATTAGTGTTGTTAAGGTTAGGAGTGTTGTTAAGGTTAGGGTTAGCAGTGTTAAGGTTAGGAGTGTTGTTAGGGTTAGGGTTAGCAGTGTTAAGGTTAAGGTTAGGGTTAGGGTTAGCAGTGTTGTTAATGTTAGGGTTAGGAGTGTTGTTAAGGTTAGGGTTATCAGTGTTGTTAAGGTTAGGGTTAGCAGTGTTGTTAAGGTTAGGGTTAGCAGTGTTGTTAAGGTTAGGGTTAGGAGTGTTGTTAAGGTTCAGGTTAGGGTTAGCAGTGTTGTTAAGGTTAGGGTTAGGAGTGTTGTTAAGGTTCAGGTTAGGGTTAGCAGTGTTGTTAAGGTTAGGGTTAGGAGTGTTGTTAAGGTTCAGGTTAGGGTTAGCAGTGTTAAGGTTAGGGTTAGTAGTGTTGCTAAGGTTAAGGTTTGGAGTGTTGTTAAGGTTAGGGTTAGGAGTGTTGTTAAGGTTAGGGTTAGCAGTGTTGTTAAGGCTAAGATTAGGGTTGGCAGTGTTGTTAAGGTTAGGGTTATTAGTGTTGTTAAGGTTAGGAGTGTTGTTAAGGTTAGGGTTAGCAGTGTTGTTAAGGTTAGGGATAGCAGTGCTGTTAAGGTTAGCAGGGTCGTTAAGGTTAGGGTTAGCAGGGTGGTTAAGGTTAAGGTTAGGGTTAGAGGTGTTGTTAAGGTTAGGGTTAGCAGTGTTGCTAAGGTTAGGAGTGCGTTTCCAAGGAAGGACCTAATTACCATTCCAACGTGTTGGGGGTTAGGTTATATATGTTCAATGTTGCTTCATCGACTGACACCATGTAAACATGCCAAAGCAATGCAACAGGGGGAAGGAAGGCTTCTAAAGACATGTAGATTTTGGGTCCTTGAAAAGCTTTCTTCATAAGCAATATGATTAAAATGCTATTGCCATATTTCTAGCATATCTGTATCCTATAGTGCTGGACACTCCCCCCACCCCCACCCATCGAGCATATCTACAGTATATCCTATAGTGCTGGACACTCCCCCCACCCCCACCCATCGAGCATATCTACAGTATATCCTATAGTGCTGGACACTCCCCCCACCCCCACCCATCGAGCATATCTACAGTATATCCTATAGTGCTGGACACTCCCCCCACCCCCCACCCATCGAGCATATCTACAGTGTATCCTATAGAGCATGTCTATATCCTGTAGTGCTGGACACTCCCCCCACCCCCACCCATCGAGCATGTCTATATCCTATAGTGCTGGACACCCCCCCATCGGGCATATCTACAGTATATCCTATAGTGCTGGACACTCCCCCCATCGGGCATATCTACAGTATATCCTATAGTGCTGGACACTCCCCCCACCCCCACCCATCAGGCATATCTACAGTATATCCTATAGTGCTGGACACCCCCCCATCGGGCATATCTACAGTATATCCTATAGTGCTGGACACCCCCCCCCCCCCCCCCCCCCCCCCCATCGGGCATATCTAATGGTGTTCACTCTCTTCAACGTATCCCTCATCCCCCGTGTCAAGGAAGACCACAGACTGAGCACCTTAATCATGTACACATTAACAGATCACCTTAATCATGTACACATTGACAGAGCACCTTAATCATGTACACATTGACAGAGCACCTTAATCATGTACACATTAACAGAGCACCTTAATCATTTACACATTAACAGAGCACCGTAATCATGTACACATTAACAGAGCACCTTAATCATGTACACATTGACAGATCACCTTAATCATGTACACATTAACAGAGCACCTTAATCATGTACACATTGACAGATCACCTTAATCATGTACACATTGACAGATCACCTTAATCATGTACACATTGACAGAGCACCTTAATCATGTACACATTGACAGAGCACCTTAATCATGACAGAGCATTATTACCCAGGCAATTTGGAGAGGAGTGCAGAGACCACAAAATGAGTGCGGCAGTAAATCTGCTCCAATCCGCCACTCACTCCACAATCAACCCCGACTCTCTGTGCGAACTGGACGTTATGTTCTCGGAGGAGAAAACCTCTTGGGATATAAGCCTACTGTACTATATATACTGGCTGTAACCAAACAGAATGGGGGACAGGTAAACTGTGACCACATAGGCCTGTTGTATAAACTGTACATCATTAGAAATAGAATACAAAGACTAAGACTGTATGTGACCATTCAACTCCATTCCCTTAGAGACTGTATGTCTTAGCCAACTGGGATGGGACCATTCAACTCAATTCCCTTAGAGACTGTATGTCTTAGCCAACTGGGATGGGACCATTCAACTCCATTCCCTTAGAGACTGTATGTCTTAGCCAACTGGGATGGGACCATTCAACTCAATTCCCTTAGAGACTGTATGTCTTAGCCAACTGGGATGGGACCATTCAACTCCATTCCCTTAGAGACTGTATGTCTTAGCCAACTGGGATGGGACCATTCAACTCCATTCCCTTAGAGACTGTATGTCTTAGCCAACTGGGATGGGACCATTCAACTCAATTCCCTTAGAGACTGTATGTCTTAGCCAACTGGGATGGGACCATTCAACTCCATTGCCTTAGAGACTGTATGTCTTAGACTAGGTAAGGCACTATTGACCAATACAGGCCTATACAGAAGCCATGCCACTACTGCACTTGTATATAGACACCATGATACTACACTGGTATATAGACACTGGTATATAGACACCATGATACTGCACTGGTATATAGACACCACGATACTACACTGGTATACAGACACCATGATACTACACTGGCATATAGACACCATGATACTACACTGGTATATAGACACTGGTATATAGACACCATGATACTACACTGGTATATAGACACCATTATACTACACTGGTATACAGACACCATGATACTACACTGGTACATAGACACTGGTATATAGACACCATTATACTACACTGGTATATAGACACCATGATACTACACTGGTATACAGACACCATAATACTACACTGGTATATAGACACCATGATACTACACTGGTATATAGACACCTTGATACTACACTGGTATATAGACACCATGATACTACACTGGTATATAGACACCATGATACTACACTGGTATATAGACACCATGATACTACACTGGTATATAGACACCTTGATACTACACTGGTATATAGACACCATGATACTACACTGGTATATAGACACCATGATACTACACTGGTATATAGACACCATGATACTACACTGGTATATAGACACTGGTATATAGACACCATGATACTACACTGGTATATAGACACCGTGATACTACACTGGTATATAGACACCATGATACTACACTGGTATATAGACACCATGATACTACACTGGTATATAGACACCATGATACTGTATTCGTATCTGCTTTGTCGTCATTGACAGAGAACAGACAGTGGAATAGTGAATCAACCCACTCACACAGACCCCTCTCTAGGGAACCTACTTTCCCCACTCACACAGACCCCTCTCTAGGGAACCTACTTTCTCCACTCACACAGACCCCTAGCTAGTGAACCTAATTTCTCTACTCACACAGACCCCTAGCTAGTGAACCTAATTTCTCTACTCACACAGACCCCTAGCTAGTGAACCTAATTTCTCCACTCACACAGACCCCTAGCTAGGGAACCTACTTTCCCCACTCACACAGACCCCTCTCTAAGGAACCTACTTTCCCCACTCACACAGACCCCTCTCTAGGGAACCTACTTTCTCCACTCACACAGACCCCTCTCTAGGGAACCTACTTTCTCCACTCACACAGACCCCTCTCTAGGGAACCTACTTTCTCCACTCACACAGACCCCTCTCTAGGGAACCTACTTTCCCCACTCACACAGACCCCTCTCTAGGGAACCTACTTTCTCCACTCACACAGACCCCTCTCTAGGGAACCTACTTTCTCCACTCACACAGACAACTCGCTAGGGAACCTACTTTCCCCACTCACACAGACCCCTCTCTAGGGAACCTACTTTCCCCACTCACACAGACCCCTCTCTAGGGAACCTACTTTCTCCACTCACACAGACACCTCTCTAGGGAACCTACTTTCCCCACTCACACAGACCCCTCTCTAGGGAACCTACTTTCCCCACTCACACAGACCCCTCTCTAGGGAACCTACTTTCCCCACTCACACAGACCCCTCTCTAGGGAACCTACTTTCCCCACTCACAGATGCCTCGCTAGTGAACCTAATTTCTCTACTCACACAGACCCCTCTCTAGGGAACCTACTTTCCCCACTCACAGACCCCTCTCTAGTGAACCTACTTTCCCCAATCTACTGTATATGATTGAGCTTGTCTCCATTGGAAACCAGCCTCCAAGCCAGCTGCCCTCACTCACTCTGCTCCGGGCTCGCAGATGCAATTTACACCCTGACTAGACCAGCCACGTTGTGTGCGCGCTAGCGTTACAAAATACATTTACACATACGTGTTATTCAATAATTTCATCCAAACTGCTCGTGCGAGTCAACGAGTGTCTGCGTAGTCAGGCTCTGAAATAGAACGTGCTTCTATATGAGACACTCCACGAACTGCTAGTCCACTCCTTAAACGAAATCAGAAAGTTACAAACCCACATGGATGCATGACTCCGGGTAACATTTCTACAAAGACCCTGTCATGTAAAATAGCAACCCAATGTTCATCTCCCAGGACAAACGGCTAGCAACAGCTATCTAGCTTAATGTCCGTCTGCATCGTCTGTATTTCTGTCCGTCTGTCATCCTATAGGATCCTGATCATAAAAGCATTGAGTTAGTCGTGTTGTGTTGTGTTAGTCGTGTTGTGTTAGTCGTGTTAGTGTTACTCGTGTTGTGTTGTGTTAGTCGTGTTGGTGTTAGTCGTGTTGTGTTGTGTTAGTCATGTTGTGTTAGTCGTGTTGTGTTAGTCGTGTTAGTGTTAGTCGTGTTGTGTTAGTCGTGTTGTGTTAGTCATGTTGTGTTAGTCGTGTTAGTGTTAGTCGTGTTGTGTTAGTCGAGTTTGTGTTAGTCGTGTTGTGTTAGTCGTGTTAGTGTTAGTCGTGTTGTGTTGTGTTAGTCGTGCTGGTGTTAGTCGTGTTGTGTTAGTCATGTTGTGTTAGTCGTGTTGTGTTAGTCGTGTTAGTGTTAGTTGTGTTGTGTTGTGTTAGTCGTGTTGTGTTGTGGTAGTCGTGTTGTGTTAGTCGTGTTAGTGTTAGTCGTGTTGTGTTGTGTTAGTCGTGTTGTGTTGTGGTAGTCGTGTTGTGTTAGTCGTGTTAGTGTTAGTCGTGTTGTGTTGTGTTAGTCGTGTTGTGTTAGTCGTGTTGTGTTAGTCGTGTTGTGTTAGTCGTGTTGTGTTGTGTTAGTCGTGTTGTGTTAGTCGTGTTAGTCGTGTTAGTGTTAGTCGTGTTGGTGTTAGTCGTGTTGGTGTTAGTCATGTTGTGTTAGTCATGTTGTGTTAGTCGTGTTGTGTTGTGTTAGTCGTGTTGTGTTAGTCGTGTTGTGTTAGTCGTGTTGTGTTAGTCGTGTTGTGTTGTGTTGTGTTAGTCGTGTTGTGTTAGTCGTGTTAGTCGTGTTGGTGTTAGTCGTGTTGGTGTTAGTCGTGTTGGTGTTAGTCGTGTTGGTGTTAGTCGTGTTGGTGTTAGTCGTGTTGTGTTAGTCGTGTTGTGTTAGTCGTGTTGGTGTTAGTCGTGTTGGTGTTAGTCGTGTTGTGTTAGTCGTGTTGTGTTAGTCGTGTTGTGTTAGTCGTGTTGTGTTAGTCGTGTTGTGTTAGTCGTGTTGTGTAGGTGTTAGTTGTGTTAGTCATGTTGTGTGCGTCGTGTTGTAGCAACACTTAACTAGTTGCCTTGAACGCAGCTCCCTAGCAACACTTAACTAGTTGCATTGAACGCAGCCCCCTAGCAACACTTAACTAGTTGCCTTGAACGCAGCCCCCTAGCAACACTTAACTAGTTGCCTTGAACGCAGCCCCCTAGCAACACTTAACTAGTTGCCTTGAACGCAGCCCCCTAGCAACACTTAACTAGTTGCCTTAAACGCAGCCCCCTAGCAACACTTAACTAGTTGCCTTGAACGCAGCCCCCTAGCAACACTTAACTAGTTGCCTTGAACGCAGCCCCCTAGCAACACAACTAGTTGCCTTGAACGCAGCCCCCTAGCAACACTTAACTAGTTGCCTTGAACGCAGCTCCAGCTACTACTAACCATTAATTAACTCCACATGTTCTCACTCTTCTCAATCACCACTTCCACCCTATTTAAACAAAATAGTCACTCCTCCTCTCTGTTTTGTATCGCATCTCTTCCCTTCGTCACCTTTCTCTACCTTCACCACAGTAACCAAACTACCAGGATCCGACGTCTACCTGAACCTTCACCACAGCAACCAAACTACCAGGACCTGACGTCTACCTGATTACCTTCACCACAGCAACTTTCCCAAACTGTTCTCGGGACCACAAGTGGTCCACGTGATGGTAGTTTGCCCCTAGCACTACACAACTGAGTCAAATGATCAAAGCTTGATGATGAGTTGATTACTTGAATCAGCTGTGTAGTGTTTGGGCAAAATAACTAAACGTGAACCATTGGGGTCCCGAGGACTGAGTTTGGGTGTCACGTTCTGACCTTAGTTCTTTTATTATGTCTTTGTTTTAGTATGGTCAGGGCGTGAGTTGGGTGGGTTGTCTATGTTCCTTTTTCTATGTTTTGGGATTTCTGTGTTTGGCCTGGTATGGTTCTCAATCAGAGGCAGCTGTTTATCGTTGTCCCTGATTGAGAACCATATTTAGGTAGCCTGGTTGTCCCTGATTGAGAACCATATTTAGGTAGCCTGGTTGTCCCTGATTGAGAACCATATTTAGGTAGCCTGGTTGTTCCTGATTGAGAACCATATTTAGGTAGCCTGGTTGTCCCTGATTGAGAACCATATTTAGGTAGCCTGGTTGTCCCTGATTGAGAACCATATTTAGGCAGCCTGGTTGTTCCTGATTGAGAACCATATTTAGGTAGCCTGGTTGTCCCTGATTGAGAACCATATTTAGGCAGCCTGGTTGTCCCTGATTGAGAACCATATTTAGGTAGCCTGGTTGTCCCTGATTGAGAACCATACTTAGGTAGCCTGGTTGTTCCTGATTGAGAACCATATTTAGGTAGCCTGGTTGTTCCTGATTGAGAACCATATTTAGGTAGCCTGGTTGTTCCTGATTGAGAACCATATTTAGGTAGCCTGGTTGTTCCTGATTGAGAACCATATTTAGGTAGCCTGGTTGTCCCTGATTGAGAACCATACTTAGGTAGCCTGGTTGTTCCTGATTGAGAACCATATTTAGGTAGCCTGGTTGTCCCTGATTGAGAACCATATTTAGGCAGCCTGGTTGTCCCTGATTGAGAACCATATTTAGGTAGCCTGGTTGTCCCTGATTGAGAACCATACTTAGGTAGCCTGGTTGTTCCTGATTGAGAACCATATTTAGGTAGCCTGGTTGTTCCTGATTGAGAACCATATTTAGGTAGCCTGGTTGTTCCTGATTGAGAACCATATTTAGGTAGCCTGGTTGTTCCTGATTGAGAACCATATTTAGGTAGCCTGGTTGTCCCTGATTGAGAACCATACTTAGGTAGCCTGGTTGTTCCTGATTGAGAACCATATTTAGGTAGCCTGGTTGTTCCTGATTGAGAACCATATTTAGGTAGCCTGGTTGTTCCTGATTGAGAACCATATTTAGGCAGCCTGGTTGTCCCTGATTGAGAACCATATTTAGGTAGCCTGGTTGTTCCTGATTGAGAACCATATTTAGGTAGCCTGGTTGTTCCTGATTGAGAACCATATTTAGGTAGCCTGGTTGTCCCTGATTGAGAACCATATTTGGGCAGCCTGGTTTCCCTGTTGAGTGGTGGGTGGTTATTCTCCGTGTCAGTGTTTGTTACACGGGACCGTTTAGTTTGTGTCCCTGTTGAGTTGTGATGTGGTTATTCTCCGTGTCAGTGTTTGTTACACGGGACCGTTTAGTTTGTTTCCCTTTGTTATTTTGTATTGTTGTAG
This sequence comes from Oncorhynchus mykiss, assembly GCF_013265735.2. Classification (NCBI taxonomy): domain Eukaryota; kingdom Metazoa; phylum Chordata; class Actinopteri; order Salmoniformes; family Salmonidae; genus Oncorhynchus; species Oncorhynchus mykiss. The sequence goes on along the minus strand of NC_050572.1, from coordinate 5,116,565 downwards.
TGTTCAGCTTGTCTGATTAAAATGGACACTTACCACCCTGCAAACTGGTCCGACCTCTCTTACTCCTCATCAGAGGAAGAGGACGAACGTTACATTCTCCGGGTGATTCATCTGCAGCCCTTGGCTTCATCCAGTCCATTCTCAATTCTCCACTGAATCCTCATTCTAAACCTCCAGTCCATTCTCAATTCTCCACTGAATCCTCATTCTAACCTCCAGTCCATCCAGTCAATTCTCCACTGAATCCTCATTCTAACCTCCAGTCCATTCTCAATTCTCCACTGAATCCTCATTCTAAACCTCCAGTCCATTCTCAATTCTCCACTGAATCCTCATTCTAACCTCCAGTCCATCCAGTCAATTCTCCACTGAATCCTCATTCTAAACCTCCAGTCCATCCAGTTAATTCTCCACTGAATCCTCATTCTAACATCCAGTCAATTCTCCACTGAATCCTCATTCTAAACCTCCAGTCCTCATTAAAGTCCGGTATATCACATCATTGTTCCCTTTTTGTTTTCAAAGCTCGTCTACACAAGCTTCCAACTGATTTGTATTTGTTTGTGCTAACGAATATAAAAGAGCTACCAAACCTCTTGCAGGATGTATTAACTATTTGAGGTCCCTCTGGTCTTGACCAATTAAATCCTCCTTTTGTTTTAGTGTTGGAATTGTTTGAATAACCTAAAAAAAAATCCTTGATTTCCCCAGGCAGTTTAGGACTCTGGTGTTGAATGAATTAATTGAGGATTGTACTTATTCTGATTGTAGTAGTTTATTTGTTGTAGTAGTTTATTTGTTGTAGTAGTTTATTTGGTTGTAGTAGTTTGTCATATTTGTGGTGTTGAGGCCTTGTGGTTATTTTTCTACCCTGAATAAATACAAGTTAATTCCATTTCCTCAAAAAAATATAACTCATGTAATGTCTGGTCCTTAAACTTGTGAATGTAATGAATACTCTGAGAAAAAGGTGTAGATTCACACGCAGAGCGCGGCAGGGGTTTATTTCTCCTTCTCAGAGGGCAGGAATCGTGGTCACAGGCATGCACTGGTCATACACAGGTAGGCAAACAGGCAGGTGAATCAAAACTAGGACTGAAGGCTATAACCGGTTCTCACAAACGAGCTAGGAAAAGGCTTAGTAGAGTCAAATCAAACAATACCTCACAAAGACACAAACAGAATGAACTGAACTAAATAAGGAGCTGATGAGACCAGGTGAGTAACTAACCCAGGTGGAAACCAATGAAAGACAGGGCTACGTTCAAGAACACAAAGAAACAGGGCTACGTTCCAGAACACAAAGAAACAGGGCTACGTTCCAGAACACAAAGAAACAGGGCTACGTTCAAGAACACAAAGAAACAGGGCTACGTTCCAGAACACAAAGAAACAGGGCTTACGTTCCAGAACACAAAGAAACAGGGCTACGTTCCAGAACACAAAGAAACAGGGCTACGTTCCAGAACACAAAGAAACAGGGCTACGTTCCAGAACACAAAGAAACAGGGCTACGTTCCAGAACACAAAGAAACAGGGCTACGTTCCAGAACACAAAGAAACAGAACACAAGGTTGACTAAGAAAGTAAATACAGAACCTTATAGTGAATAACAAGTAAATATACATGGATAATATGCCACAAATACATGTAGATGAATGTGAAACGACAGGGTCCCAAATGGCACTCTATTCCTTATCTAGTGCCATTTTGACCAGAGCACATAGGGTAGTGCGCTATGTAGGGAATAGTGTGAAGTTTGGGACTCCGACAGGGAGACAAGGAAGCATATAAACGAAACTAGTAAGTGAAATGTTATTTCTGCATGAAAAAGCCTAGCTGCGAAACATCAACCATTAAAATGGAAGGGTTTGAACAACTTATGTTGCTGTGGTGTGCTGGTTATTTAGAGGCATTTTCACACGAATGAGAGGATAATAGCACGCACACGCTAACACACACACCCCATTTAAACATCGATTAAAATGTGTTTTACGCACGGCCACTGCGCCCTGGCTCCATATGCTTCCCCCATCCCAGAGCGGAGCAGGGTAATCAATCAAAAATCAATGGACCAAATCGAGAACACCGTTTCAGTCAATCAAACACCATCATCCTGGTGACGGCTCGTCGTTAGACGTTTGATCCAACTGAACCTTCTCCAATTAACTTGTGGTGAGAACATACTTGCTTAGTCAACACAAACTGGAGAACGTTGTCTTAATTTTTTTTTTAAGTAAGGTTTAGTATAGACTAGGCCTATCATAAAACAGCAGGCATTCAGCCGTGGTGGATAACTGAGAGAGACATGTTTCCCATGTCAAAAAAAAATCTATTTGAATTGAACTGAGAGAGAGAGCGATAACTGCCATACAAGCTGCCTGCCGACCTGCAGTAAAACGGTTACAGCTCACGGCCTAATTATAACGTGTGTTTTTTATCTTGTAGCTGTTTACAAAGTATTGGTGATCGCGCTCTACCCAGCGAGGATGAGACGGAGAGCCCACCTGGGTGGTCTTTCTGGCGGAATCGTCACATCGGTGGCCCTGCCGCACTTCGCCTCGGAAACACTCGAACCCATGTGATTATTTAGCGCTCCCGCCACTGCTTTCGGTGTAAACGTGAAAACCCGTGCGGCTCTTCCGGACATACACTCGCGTTCATGTGTCATGGAACATTTACGCACCAACGTAACAGCATTCATTTCAATACTTACTGACCGAGGAACCGTTTCCCTCAGAACGGGATGAGCGTTTGGTTTTGATTGTCCTCCTTATCTTTCTCTTGTCGAGTTAATTTTATGTGTGTCGTCTTGTGGCCAAGAAAGACCCCCTTCCTTCTCGCTGCGCAGCTATTCTTGGCCGCAACTTGTCCATCCGCTGTCAAGTTGAACCATGTCTGTTGACACCAGCCGGTCGCCTGCTTCAAAGAGACCGAGAGCAAGCTGCAGAGCAGGACTTGCCCTGAACACGGTTAAATAGCAAAGAAATACATCGACCTAGACCCACTGCCTGTAACGCGACCCTTTCTAAACGAAGACCTTGCGTTTCTTAAGACAGGGACAACATGTGGAAGTCAGAATGCAGCGGTTCGTTCACGCAAAGGAACATCTGTAGCCTTTTATGTGAAAGCACCTGCTCTCATTTCTCTCTCTGCTCGTTTAAAAAAAAAGAACAACAACAGTCTTACCTTGTGGTTGAGACGTGTGGGATCGGCGGGGATTTAGACTCGTTTTCTTCGTTTTGAATAAACACCAGTATTCCTCGGGTTGGTTCTCCACGTCGGTAAGGATGAGAAGAGAGAAATCCAGCGAAGAAGCAGATCCGTTATTTCCTCCGCTGCTCGCTGTCTGAGCTTCCTCTCTCTCTCTCTCTCTCTCTCTCTCTCTCTTCCTAACCGAAAGGGCACGCAGGGTTCCCTCCGTGTGCAGCTGGCGCGGGATTGGTTCACCGGAGTCCTAGCGGACCCTAAATTAGAGGAGGGGCCAAGTCAAGTATAAGAGAATATTCATATTATGCAGCTGGATTTAATGATGTTATGTTCTTCACTGTCCTGTATTACTAAAATAGGACCGAGCCTTTCACAGACTTGTGATGCTTGTCTGTAACACTGTTGGGACAATAACAGCGGAATATTAGGCAGCCTACTGGATCTTATATTAGTCAATGTCTATACTTTATGTTCTTTACTATACTGTTGAGTCCCTGTTACTGTGCCCATAGTCTACTGTTGTACTGTACCCATAGTCTACTGTTATACTGTACCCATAGTCTACTGTTGTACTGTACCCATAGTCTACTGTTGTACTGTACCCGTAGTCTACTGTTATACTGTACCCATAGTCTACTGTTGTTCTGTACCCATAGTCTACTGTTGTACTGTACCCATAGTCTACTGTTGAACTGTACCCATAGTCTACTGTTGTACTGTACCCGTAGTCTACTGTTATACTGTACCCATAGTCTACTGTTGTTCTGTACCCATAGTCTACTGTTGTACTGTACCCATAGTCTACTGTTGTACTGTACCCATAGTCTACTGTTGTACTGTACCCGTAGTCTACTGTTATACTGTACCCATAGTCTACTGTTGTACTGTACCCATAGTCTACTGTTGTACTGTACCCATAGTCTACTGTTGTACTGTACCCATAGTCTACTGTTGTACTGTACCCATAGTCTACTGTTGTACTGTACCCATAGTCTACTGTTGGGTCTCTGTTATACTGTACCCATAGTCTACTGTTGTACTGTACCCATAGTCTACTGTTATACTGTACCCATAGTCTACTGTTTTACTGTACCCATAGTCTACTGTTGTACTGTACCCGTAGTCTACTGTTATACTGTACCCATAGTCTACTGTTGTTCTGTACCCATAGTCTACTGTTGTACTGTACCCATAGTCTACTGTTGTACTGTACCCATAGTCTACTGTTATACTGTACCCATAGTCTACTGTTGAGTCCCTGTTGTACTGTACCCAGAGTCTACTGTTATACTGTACCCATAGTCTACTGTTGTACTGTACCCACAGTCTACTGTTGTTCTGTACCCATAGTCTACTGTTGTACTGTACCCATAGTCTACTGTTGTACTGTACCCATAGTCTACTGTTATACTGTACCCATAGTCTACTGTTGTACTGTACCCATAGTCTACTGTTGAGTCCCTGTTGTACTGTACCCAGAGTCTACTGTTATACTGTACCCATAGTCTACTGTTGTACTGTACCCATAGTCTACTGTTGTACTGTACCCATAGTCTACTGTTATACTGTACCCATAGTCTACTGTTATACTGTACACATAGTCTACTGTTGTACTGTACCCATAGTCCACTGTTGGGTCTCTGTTGTACTGTACCCATAGTCTACTGTTGGGTCTCTGTTGTACTGTACCCATAGTCTACTGTTGTACTGTACCCATAGTCTACTGTTATACTGTACCCATAGTCTCTGTTGTACTGTACCCATAGTCTACTGTTGTACTGTACCCATAGTCTACTGTTATACTGTACCCATAGTCTACTGTTATACTGTACCCATAGTCTACTGTTATACTGTACCCATAGTCTACTGTTATACTGTACCCATAGTCTACCGTTGGCTCCCTGTCGGACTGCATAGGGGTTGGCTCCCTGGGTTAGCTCCCTGTCGGACTGCATAGGGGTTGGCTCCCTGGGTTGGCTCCCTGTCGGACTGCATTGGGGTTGGCTCCCTGGGTTGGCTCCCTGGGTTGGCTCACTGGGTTTGCCTTTCACTGATTGCCCTGCATTTCTGTAACGTGTTTGGCACTAAAATATTTGATATGATTATAAGACATTCTAACGGCATCATAGCTGCTCATGACAGGTCTTACAACACATTAGAATTGGAATTGTGAATTAAACCAGCAAGCTTCGAGTAAAGTGTTATAAAGTATTATTTTCTATGATTCTATCAAGTTTAATTTAATTCTGTTATGATCTGCCGTCTCCAACCCAGTGCCTCCTTGACAGCTTATGAGAAGTGTTTGTTTAGGTGAATGTTATCCGGTTGTCAATCAGTCACACATTCTGTCCTCCTCAGAACACTTAACTGACGTGTCCACTATGATTGGCTAGTAATACAGCGAGACCAATCAGGAGAAGGCATTGTAGAAGATAATAGGATTCTATCTGAGGATGTAGATTAGGAATATGGAGAGAGGGCTAGTGCCAACGATCCTCATCAACACGCTCTGTCTCCTCTGTCTCCTCTCTCTCTCTGTCTCCTCTCTCTCTGTCCCCTCTCTCTCTCTGTGTCCTATACCTCTCTCCCCTCTACTGTCTCCTCTCTACTGTCTCCTCTCTCTCTCTGTCTCCTCTCTCTCTGTCTCCTCTCTACTGGCTCATCTCTCTGAATCAATTCAATTCGAGGTGCTTTATTGGCCTGGGAAAAATATTTTAACATTGCTAAAGCAAGTGGACTAGATAATGAACAAAAGTTAAATAAAACATGAACAGTGAACATTACACTCACAGAAGTTCCAAAAGAATAAAGACATTTCAAATGTCATATTATGTCTATATGCAGTGTTGGAACGATGTGCAAATGGTTGAAGTACAAAAGGGTTTAAGAATAAACCATAAATATGGGTTGTATTTACAATGGTGTTTGTTCTTCACTGGTTTCATAAATCTTGCTGCTGTGATGGCACACTGTGGTATTTCACCCAGTAGATATGGGAGTTTATCAAAATCAAGTTTGTTTTCTAATTCTTTGTGGATCTGTGTAATCTGAGGGAAATATGTCTCTCTAATATGGTCATACATTTGGCAGGAGGTTAGGAAGTGTAGCTCAGTTTCCACCTCATTTTGTGGGCAGTGAGCACATAGACTGTCTTCTCTTGAGAGCCATGTCTGCCTACGGCGGCCTTTCTCAATAGCAAGGCTATGCTCACTGAGTCTGTACATAGTCAATGCTTTCCTTAAGTTTGGGTCAGTCACAGTGGTCAGGTATTCTGCCACTGTGTACTCTCTGTTTAGGGCCAAATAGCATTCTAGTTTGCTCTGTTTTTTTGTTAATTCTTTCCAATGTGTTAAGTAATTATCTTTTTGTTTTCTCATGATTTGGTTGGGTCTATTTGTGTTGCTGTCCTGGGGCTCTGTAGGGTGTGTTTGTGTTTGTGAACAGAGCCCCAGGACCAGCTCTTCTCCAGGTTAGGTTAGTGATGGCTTTGTTATGGAAGGTTTGGGAATCGCTTCCTTTTAGGTGGTTATAGAATTTAACAGCTCTTTTCTGGATTTTGATAATTAGCGGGTATCGGCCTAATTCTGCTCTGCATGCATTATTTGGTGTTCTACGTTGTACACAGAGGATATTTTTGCAGAATTCTGCATGCAGTTTCAATTTGGTGTTTGTCCCATTTTGTGAATTCTTAGAACCCATAAAGGGCAATGGGTTCTATAACTGATCCAAGTATTTTTTGCTAGATCCTAATTGGGGCGGTTAGAGCGTTGGACTAGTAACCGGAAGGTTGCAAGTTCAAATCCCCGAGCTGACAAGGTACAAATCTGTCGTTCTGCCCCTGAACAGGCAGTTAACCCACTGTTCCTAGGCCGTCATTGAAAATAAGAATTTGTTCTTAACTGACTTGCCTAGTTAAATAAAGGTAAAATAAAAAATAAAATGTTGAATTTAATGTTCCTCTATCTTGCTCTGTGTCTCTCTGTGTCTCCTTTCCCTGTGTCTCTCTCTATCTTTCTCTCTCAATATTGTGAGGTGTAATATAACAGACCCAGTATCCTAAACCATGAGGTGTAACATAACAGACCCAGTATCCTAAACCATGAGGTGTGCAACTGGCAACAGATATGAAAGATAGTGTTTTTGTTGTTGTTTTTTAAAATCTGAAACATGCTATCCCTGTCCTGGATGGATGATCCCAGCCAAAGTCTCTGATTTGGCTGGGGGATTGTGTAATAGCTAGCTTCACTGTGCTGCTCTGTTGTGTTCCTGGTTTCAAGGAAAGACTAACTTTATCTGCCCCGAGCACTGCCCTGCTTCTGCCCAATTAGACCACGCTCCATGAAATGCAGGTGGACACTCTTTCGTGTCCATCTATACCCTCTACCCTTCTATACCCTCTATACCCTCTATGCCATATATACCCTCTACACCTCTCTATACCCTCTATACCATCTATACCTCTCTATATCCTCTATACCCTCTATAACCATCTATACCTCTCTATATCCTCCATACCCATCTATACCCTCTATATACTCTATACCCATCTACACCTCTATATACCCATCTATATCCTCTATACCACTCTATATCCTCTATACCCTCTATAACCATCTATACCTCTATATATCCTCTATACCTCTCTATATCCTCTATACCCATCTGTACCCCTATATACACTCTATACCTCTCTACACCTCTCTATACCCAACTATACCTCTCTACACCTCTCTATACCCATCTAAACCTCTCTATACCCATCTATACCTCTCTATATCATCTATACCTCTCTATACCCATCTATACCTCTCTATACCCATATATACCTCTCTCTACCCCTCTATATCCTCTATACCCATTTATACCCATCTATACCTCTCTATACCCATCTATACCTATCTATACCCATCTGTACCTCTCTATACCCCTCTATATCCTCTATACCCATCTATACCTCTCTATACCCATCTATACCCATCTGTACCTCTCTATACCCCTCTATATCCTCTATACCCATCTACACCTCTCTATATCCCCTATACCCATCTATACCTCTCTATACAAATCTATAACCATCTATATCCTCTATACCCTCTCTACCCCTCTATCATCTATACCCTTCTATACCTCTCTATATCCGCTATACCCATCTATACCTCTCTATATCCTCTATACCCTCTATACCTCTCTATATCCTCTATACCCTCTATACCATTTCTATCCTCTATACCTCTCTATACCCATCTATACCTCTCTATATCCTCTATACCCTCTATACCACTCTATATCATCTATACCTCTCTATATCCTCTATACCCATCTATACCTCTTTATACCTATCTATATCCTCTATACCCTCTATACCTTTCTATATCCTCTATACCCTCTATATCCCTCTATATCATCTATACCCATCTATACCTCTCTATATCATCTATACCCATCTATACCTCTCTATATCCTTTATACCCATCTATACCTCTCTATACCCTCTATACCCCTCTATATCATCTATACCATTCTATACCTCTCTATATCCTCTATACCCATCTATGCCCCTCTATACCTCTCTATATCCTCTATACCCATCTATACCTCTCTATATCATCTATACCCATCTATACCCCTCTATACCCTATATACCTCTCTATATCCTCTATACCCATCTGAACCTCTCTATACCCATCTGAACCTCTCTATACCCATCTATACCCATCTATATCCTCTATACCTCTCTACATCCTCTATACCCTCTATACCCCTCTATATCATATATACCCTTCTATACCTCTCTATACCCATCTATACCCCTCTATCATCTATACCTCTCTATATCATCTATACCCCTCTATACCCATCTATCCTCTATACCCATCTATATCCTCTATACCCCTCTATATCCATCTATACCTCTCTATATCCTCTATACCCATCTATACCTCTCTATACCCATCTATATCCTCTATTTCATCTATACCCTTCTATACCTCTCTATATCCTCTTTACCCATCTATACTTCTCTATATCCTCTATGCCCCTCTATATCCTCTATACACATCTATTTCCTCTATAACACTCTATATCCTCTATACTCTCTATACCATCTATACCACTCTATATCCTCTATACCCATCTATACCCATCTATACCTCTATACACTCTATACCTCTCTATACCCATCTAAACCTCTCTATACATCTCTATATCCTCTATACCCATCTATACCCCTCTATACCCATCTATACCTCTCCATACCTCTCATTATCCTCTTTACCCATCTATACCTCTCTATATCCTCTATACCCCTCTATATCCTCTATACCCATCTATATCCTCTATACCCCTCTATATCATCTATACCCATCTATACCTCTCTATATCCTCTATACCCATCTATACCTCTCTATACCCATCTATATCCTCTATACCCTCTATACCCTCTATTTCATCTATACCCTTCTATACCTCTCTATATCCTCTATACCCATCTATACCCCTCTATACCCATCTATATCCTCTATACCCTCGATACCCTCTATTCCATCTATACCCTTCTATACCTCTCTATATCCTCTATACCCATCTATACCCCTCTATACCCATCTATATCCTCTATACCCTCTATTTCATATATACCCTTCTATACCTCTCTATATCCTCTTTACCCATCTATACCCCTCTATATCCTCTATACCACTCTATACCCATCTATATCCTCTATACCCTCTATACCCTCTATTTCATCTATACCCTTTATACCTCTCTATATCCTCTATACCCATCTATACCTCTCTATACCATCTATATCCTCTATACCCTTTATACCTCTCTATATCCTCTATACCCATCTATACCTCTCTATACCATCTATATCCTCTATACCCTCTATTTCATCTATACCCTTCTATACCTCTCTATATCCTCTTTACCCATCTATTCCTCTCTATATCCTCTATACCCCTCTATACCACTCTATATCCTCTATACCATCTATACCACTCTATATCCTCTATACCCTCTATACCGATCTATACCTCTATACCCTCTATACCTCTCTATACCCATCTAAACCTCTCTATACCTCTCTATATCCTCTATACCTCTCTATACCCATCTAAACCTCTCTATACCTCTCTATATCCTCTAAACCCACCTATATCCCTCTATACCCATCTATACCTCTCTATACCCATCTATACCCCTCTATCATCTAAACCTCTCTATACCCATCTATCCTCTATACCCATCTATACCTCTCTATCCTCTATACCCATCTATATCCTCTATACCCCTCTATATTATCTATACCCATCTATACCTCTCTATATATCCTCTATACCCATCTATACCTCCCTATATCATCTATACCTCTCTATACCCATCTATACATCTCTATACCCATCTATACCTGTCCATACCCATCCATATCCTCTATACCCTCTATTTCATCTATACTCTTCTATACCTCTCTATATCCTCTATACCCATCTATACCCCTCTATACCCATCTATTTCCTATATACCCTCTATACCCTCTATTTCATCTATACCCTTCTATACCTCTCTATATCCTCTATATATCCTCTATACCCTCTATATCATCTATACCCTTCTATACCTCTCTATATCCTCTTTACCCATCTATACCCCTCTATATCCTCTATACCCTCTATACCCTCTATTTCATCTATACCCTTCTATACCTCTCTATATCCTCTATACCCATCTATACCCCTCTATACCCATCTATATTCTCTATACCCTCTATACCCTCTATTCCATCTATACCCTTCTATACCTCTCTATATCCTCTATACCCATCTATACCCCTCTATACCCATCTATATCCTCTATACCCTCTATTTCATCTATACCCTTCTATACCTCTCTATATCCTCTTTACCCATCTATACCCCTCTATATCCTCTATACCCCTCTATACCCATCTATACCCCTCTATACCCGTCTATGTCCTCTATACCCTCTATACCCTCTATTTCATATATACCCTTCTATACCTCTCTATATCCTCTTTACCCATCTATACCCCTCTATATCCTCTATACCCCTCTATACCCATCTATATCCTCTATACCCTCTATACCCTCTATTTCATCTATACCCTTCTATACCTCTCTATATCCTCTTTACCCATCTATTCCTCTCTATATCCTCTATACCCTCTATACCAATCTATACCTCTATACCCTCTATACCTCTCTATACCCATCTAAACCTCTCTATACCTCTCATTATCCTCTATACCCACCTATACCCCTCTATACCCATCTATACCCATCTATACCCCTCTATCATCTAAACCTCTCTATACCCATCTATCCTCTATACCCATCTATACCTCTCTATCCTCTATACCCATCTATATCCTCTATACCCCTCTATATCATCTATACCCATCTATACCTCTCTATATATCCTCTATACCCATCTATACCTCTCTATATCATCTATACCTCTCTATACCCATCTATACATCTCTATACCCATCTATACCTGTCTATACCCATCCATATCCTCTATACCCTCTATTTCATCTATACCCTTCTATACCTCTCTATATCCTCTATACCCATCTATACCCCTCTATACCCATCTATTTCCTCTATACCCTCTATACCCTCTATTTCATCTATACCCTTCTATACCTCTCTATATCCTCTATATATCCTCTATACCCTCTATATCATCTATACCCTTCTATACCTCTCTATATCCTCTTTACCCATCTATACCCCTCTATATCCTCTATACCCTCTATACCCTCTATTTCATCTATACCCTTCTATACTTCTCTATATCCTCTATACCCATCTATACCCCTCTATACCCATCTATATCCTCTATACCCTCTATACCCTCTATTCCATCTATACCCTTCTATACCTCTATATATCCTCTATACCCATCTATACCCCTCTATACCCATCTATATCCTTTATACCCTCTATACCCTCTATTTCATCTATACCCTTCTATACCTCTCTATATCCTCTTTACCCATCTATACCCCTCTATATCCTCTATACCCCTCCATACCCATCTATATCCTCTATACCCTCTATTTCATCTATACCCTTCTATACCTCTCTATATCCTCTTTACCCATCTATTCCTCTCTATATCCTCTATACCCCTCTATACCACTCTATATCCCCTATACCATCTATACCACTCTATATCCTCTATACCCTCTATACCAATCTATACCTCTATACCCTCTATACCTCTCTATACCCATCTAAACCTCTCTATACCTCTCTATATCCTCTATACCCACCTATACCCCTCTATACCCATCTATACCTCTCTATACCCATCTATACCCCTCTATCATCTAAACCTCTCTATACCCATCTATCCTCTATACCCCTCTATATCATCTATACCCATCTATACCTCTCTATATATCCTCTATACCCATCTATACCTCTATATATCATCTATACCTCTCTATACCCATCTATACCTCTCTATACCCATCTATACCTGTCTATACCCATCCATATCCTCTATACCCTCTATTTCATCTATACCCTTCTATACATCTCTATATCCTCTATACCCATCTATACCCCTCTATATCCTCTATACCCATCTATATCCTCTATACCCTCTATACCCATCTATACCCTCTATACCCTCTATACCTCTCTATACCCATCTAAACCTCTCTATACCTCTCTATATCCTCTATACCCATCTATACCTCTCTATACCTACCTATATCCTCTATACCCTTCTATCTTCTCTATACCCATCTATACCCCTCTATATCCTCTATACCCTTCTATCTTCTCTATACCCATCTATACCTCTTTATACCCATCTATACCCTTCTATATTCTCTATACCCATCTATACCTCTCTATACCTACCTATATCCTCTATACCCTTCTATCTTCTCTATACCCATCTATACCTCTCTATACCTACCTATATCCTCTATACCCTTCTATCTTCTCTATACCCATCTATACCTCTTTATACCCATCTATACCCTTCTATCTTCTCTATACCCATCTATACCTCTTTATACCCATCTATACCCTTCTATATTCTCTATACCCATCTATATTCCTCTCTATATCCTCTATACCCTTCTATACCCTTCTATATTCTCTATACCCCTCTATATACCTCTCTATACCCTCTATACCCTTCTATATTCTCTATACCCATCTATATACCTCTCTATACCCTCTATACCCTTCTATATTATCTATACCCCTCTATATACCTCTCTATACCCTCTACACCCTTCTATATTATCTATACCCCTCTATATACCTCTCTATACCCTCTACACCCTTCTATATTCTCTATACCCATCTATATACCCCTCTATACCCTCTATACCCATCTATATCATATATACCCTTCTATACCTCTATATATATCCTCTTTACCCCTCTATATTTTCTCTATAACACCATATATATCAAATGTATTTATATAGCTCTTCTTACATCAGCTGATATCATCATATCCAAGATGGCGTAGCAGTCAGACATCGTTGTCTTGTCTGATCCCATGTGTATGTATATTTTTCTTCGCGTTCTTTTTAATATTTTTCCTAAACCTCAACTTCAAAATACTCACCTGCAACCCGCCTCACCCAATGTGGTGTGGATCTGTTTTTTTCCCCTAAACTATTTCTATTTACCTCCGAACTGGAATACCTCAACTGAAGCTAGCTAGCTAACTAGCTACCAGCTATCAGTCAGCTAACCATTGCTAGCGGTCATCAGCTAACCTTTAGTTCGTAAAGCTCTCGCCAGTTCGTACAACGCGTTTCAAACCAGAGCATACCGGACCTATTTTTCTCTCTATATCCCCGCATTCCTACCACAAGCTCTGAACCTTTTTCATTTGGATCATCACAACTAGGTAACCACTACCTGGGTTGACTACTCCTGGCTAACGTTTCTGTCCCGGAGCTAGCACCAACTAGCCTGGGGCTAGCCCATGCTAGACCCATCTCCCGGCTCAATCCTGGGCTACAATATCCGGACCCCTTCTACTGCCGGTACGGGAAACGGAACCCCGCCGATCCTCTACGACTGGAATACCGACATAATCTGCCCGTGGATTCCAACAGGCCCCTCAGGTGCGACGTCCGCTTAAGGCCCATTCTACTAACCTACTAGGCCTGCTAGCTACTTGCTCCCTAGAGATACTTGGAAACCTACTAATTCCACGACTGTTCTATCGACGTCACCGCACGAAGAGACAAAAACAGACTTACCTCCATTGCGACGTCCCCCGTAGGCTAACTGGCTAGCCCCGGTCTGCTAACTGCTAGCTTGCATACCCCGGTCTGCTAACTGCTAGCTTTCCTGCCCCGTTCTGCTAACTGCTAGTGCTAACTGCTAGTCCCTCCTAACTGCTTGCTTGCTAACCCGGTCTGCTAACTGCTAGCTTGTTTAGCCCCGGCTTACTAACTGTTAGCGTGTTAGCATCGGCCTGCTAACTGACTGAATCACTGTGTCCCCAGCCAGCCCAACCACTCACTGGACCCATATGTTCACTTGGCTACGCAAGCCTCTCTCTAATATCAATATGCCTTGTCCATTACTGTCCTGGTTAGTGATTACTGTCTTATTTCACTGTAGAGCCTCTAGCCCTGCTCAATATGCCTTAACCAACCATGTTGTTCCACCTCCTACATATGCGATGACATCACCTGGTTCAAACATCTCTAGAGACTTTATCTCTTTCATCATTACTCAATGCCTAGGTTTAGCTCCAATGTACTCACATCCTACCTTACCTTAGTCTGTACACTATGCCTCGAATCTATGCTCTCGTGCTCAGAAACCTGCTCTTTTACCTCTCTGTTTTCCGAACATGCTAGACGGCCAGTTCATTTAGCATTTAGCCGTACCCTTATCCTACTCCTCCTCTGTTCCTCTGGTGATGTAGAGGTTAATCCAGGTCCTGCAGTGCCTAGTTCCACTCCTATTCCCCAGGCGCTCTCTTTTGTTGACTTCTGTAACCGTAAAAGCCTTGGTTTCATGCATGTTAACATTAGAAGCCTCCTCCCTAAGTTTGTTTTACTCACTGCTTTAGCACACTCCGCCAACTCTGATGTCTTAGCCGTGTCTGAATCCTGGCTTAGAAAAATCACCAAAAACCCAGACATTTCCATCCCTAACCATAACATTTTCCACCAAGATAGAACTGCTAAAGGGGACGGAGTTGCAATCTACTGCAGAGATAACCTACAGAGTTCTGTATTACTATCTAAGTCTGTACCCAAACAATTTGAGATTCTACTTCGAAAAATGCACCTTTCCAGAAACAAGCCTCTCACTGTTGCCGCTTGCTATAGACCTCCCTCTGCCCCCAGCTGTGCCCTCGATACCATATATGAATTGTTTGCCCCCCATCTATCTTCTGAGCTTGTGCTATTAGGTGACCTAAACTGGGACATACTTAACACCCCGGCCAACCTACACCGGACACTCTAGACCCAAACTGCTACAGACCTACGTATATCTATCCTACCCTGTCTTTCTAAGGTCTTCGAAAGCCAAGTTAACAAACAGATTACCGATCATTTCGAATGCCACCGTACCTTCTCCGCTATGCAATCTGGTTTCAGAGCGGGTCCTGGGTGCACCTCAGTCATGCTCAAGGGTCTAAACAACATCATATCCGCCATCGAAAAGAGACATTAATGTGCAGCCGTATTCATCGACCTGGCCAAGGCTTTCGACTCTGTCAATCACCACATTCTTATTGGCAGACTCGACAGCCTTGGATTCTCAAATGGTTGCTTCGCCTGGTTCACCAACTACTTCGCAGACAGAGTTCAGTGTGTCAAATCGGAGGGCCTGTTTTCCAGACCTCTGGCAGTCTCTATGGGGGTGCCACAGGGTATAATCCTAGGGCCGACTATCTTCTCTGTATACATCAATGATGTCGCTCCTGTTGCTGGTGATTCTCTGATCCACCTCTACGCAGACGATACCATTCTCTATACGTCTGGCCCTTCTTTGGACACTGTGTTAACAACCCTCCAAGCAAGCTTCAATGCCATACAACTCTCCTTCCGTGGCCTCCAACTGCTCTTAAAAGCAAGTAAAACTAAATGCATGCTATTCAACCGATCACTGCCCGCACCTGCTCGCCCGTCCAGCATCACTACTCTGGATGGCTCTGACTTAGAATATGTGGACAACTACAAATACCTAGGTGTCTGGTTAGACTGTAAACTCTCCTTCCAGACTCACATCAAACATCTCCAATCCAAAATTAAATCTAGAATTGGCTTCCTACTTTGCAACAAAGCATCCTTCACTCATGCTGCCAAACATACCCTCGTAAAACTGACCATCCTACCGATCCTCGACTTCAGTGATGTCATTTGTAAAATAGCCTCCAACACTCTACTCTTCAAACTGGATGCAGTCTATCACAGTGCCATCCGTTTTGTCACCAAAGCCCCATACACTACCCACCATTGCGACCTGTACGCTCTCGTTGGTTGGCCCTCGCTTCATACTCGTCACCAAACCCACTGGCTACAGGTTATCTTCAAGTCTCTGCTAGGTAAAGCCCCGCCTTATCTCAGCTCACTGTTCACCATAGCAGCACCCGCTCCAACAGGTATATCTCACTGGTCACTCCCATTTGTAGATAATTGGCCCTCTTTCTGGGACTCACCCACAAACAGGACCAAGCCTGGCCTGTTGAGGAGTGGCAGACTCCATCCTAGCTGGAGGGGTGCTCTCATCTTGTCTACCAACATAGACAGGGCTCTAACTCCTCTAGCGCCACAATTAAATAGGGTGCAGGCCAGGCAGCAGGCTGTTAGCCAGCCTGCCAGCTTAGTGGAGTCTGCCACTAGCACAGTCAGTGTAGTCAGCTCAGCTATCCACATTGACACCGTGTCTGTGCCTCAATCTAGGTTGGGCAAAACTAAACATGGCGGTGTTCACCTTAGCAACCTCACTAGAATAAAGACCTCCTCCATTCCTGCCATTATTGAAAGAGATCGTGATTCCTCACATCTCAAAATAGGGCTACTTGATGTTAGATCCTTCACTTCAAAGGCAGTTCTAGTCAATGAACTAATCACTGATGATAATCTTGATGTGATTGGCCTCACTGAAACATGGCTTAAGCCTGATGAATTTACTGTGTTAAATGAGGCCTCACCTCCTGGCTACGCTAGTGACCACATCCCCCGCGCATCCCGCAAAGGCGGAGGTGTTGCTAACATTTATGAAGGCATATTTCAATTTATAAAAAAAGAAAACACATTATCGTCTTTTGAGCTTCTAGTCATGAAATCTAATCTCAATCACCTTTTATAGCTACTGTTTATAAGCCTCCTGGGCCATATACAGTGTTCCTCACTGAGTTCCCTGAATTCCTATCGGATCTTGTAGTCATGGCAGATAATATTCACATGATTGGTGACTTTAATATTCACATGGAAAAGTCCACAGACCCACTCCAAAATGGCTTTCGGAGCCATCATCGACTCAGTGAGATTTGTCCAACATGTCTCCGGACCTACTCACTGCCACAGTCATACTCTGGACCTAGTTTTGTTGTGGATCTTAATGTTTTTCCTCATAATCCTAGACTATAGACTAACTCAGTTTGGCTGGCACGCTTCAGTCAATAATCCACCCAGTTTCCCTCCATCAAAATGCATACAAAATTAATATATTAAACTTATCCACACAAGTCAAACAACGTTTAATCAAACCTTAGGTACCCTAATACGTAAACAACCAATACAATTTATGATGGATAATCGTTACTGTCTGAAAAATACCAAAGAACGAGCTCTCATTCACGCGCTTGGAAACACTACAGCCATAATGGGAGTCACCCAGAAAAACTAAAATTTCTGGCTCATTTCTCCAAAAACCAGCCTGAAACTCTTTTCTAAAGACTGTTGACATCTAGTGGAAGCCCTATGAACTGCAATCTTATAATAAAAGTGATTGCCATTGAAAATAGGGGTAGGCTGATTATTTAATTTTTTTGTGGGGGGGGGGGGGGCAGGGGTGGTTTGTCCCCTGGGTTTCACCATATCAGTTCTGCCTGTTACTCAGGGCCTGAGTATCTACCAATTATATACACATCCTAGCTTCAGGGCCTGAGTAACAGGCAGTTTACTTTGGGCACGCTTTTCATCCAGATGTCAAAATACTGCCCCCTACCCAAGAGAGGTTAATCAGGGACATGTTGGACTTGTCAAGAGTTTATAGTGTGAACACTGGACTGGTCTCTTTAGATCAAGAGATGGCTTTTGATAGAGTGGACCATGAGGATCTGTTTAACCTCACTAGGGTAGGGGGCAGCATTCGGAATTTTGGATGAAAAGCATGCCAAAATGTAATGGCTTGCTACTCGGGCCCAGGAGATATGATATGCATATAACTGGTAGATTTGGATAGAAAACACTCTAAAGTTTCCAAAACTGTTAAAATATTGTCTGTGAGTATAACAGAACTGATTTAGCAGGTGAAAACCTGAGAAAAATCCATTCAGGAAGTAGTTTTGTTTTGTAGTTTTTGTTTTGTAGTTTTCTATTCAATGCCATTACAGTATCCATTGACATAGGACTGTATTTGCAATTCCTATGCCTTCCACTAGATGTCAACAGTCTTTAGAAATCGTTTCAGGCTTGTATTCTTATAAATGAGGGAGTAAGACCAGTCTGAAAGAGTGGACCCAAACGTAATGCAGCGTTTGTTCAGGCGCATGTGCATTTCTTGTTTACCTTTTATATTGACAATGTTATTGTCCGGTTGAAATATTACAGATCATTTAGGCTAAAAAAACAACCCGAGGATTGAATATAAACATTGTTTGATATGTTTCTATGAAGTTTACGGATACAATTTCGATTTTTTTGTCTGATTGTTTTGACTGAGTATGAGCCTGTGGATTACTGAAGAAAACGCGCAAACAAAACAGAGGTTTTTGGATATAAAGAGACTTCATTGAACAAAAGGAACATTTACTGAGTAAATGAATGTCTTCTGATTGCCACCATATGAAGATCATCAAAGGTATTGGATTAATTCTATCTCTATTTCTGAGTTTTGTAACGCTTCTGCTTGGCTGGTTACTGTTTGCAATAATTTGTCAACTGGGCTATGTTCTGGGCTAGGTATGTTCTGGGCTAGGTATGCTTTCTCCGAAAAGCATTTTATAAATATGACACTGTGGTTGATTTAACAAGAAGTTCATCTTTAAACCTATGTAAAATATGTGTTTTGTTTTCTGAATTTTTATAATGAGTATTTCTATTTCTTTCTAATTAGCTAGTAAATAAATAATTAAACTAATTTGTTTAGTCCTGAATCATAAGTCTCAGGTTTTGCTGATGCAAGGAGGTTACAACTGTTCAGAATGATGCCAATTCAAAGTTATGATACGTTTATGGATGTGTTAGGTAAAGACCTTTAGTGTTTAACTTCGCTAGGCTTGACCTCTCTATGTTAACCTCTCTAGGGTAGGAGGCAGCATTCGGAATTTTGGATGAAAAGCATGCCCAAAGTAAACTGCCTGCTACTCAGGCCAGAATATGTATATAATTGGTAGATTTGGATAGGAAACACTCTAAAGTTTCCAAAACTGTTAAAATATTGTCTGTGAGTATAACAGAACTGATTTGGCAGGTGAAAACCTGAGGAAAATTCATCCATGAAGTGCTATTATTTTGAAATTGTGTTTTTCCATTGAAATCCACCATACAAAGACTTAACATGTGGTCAGCCTTTAGGTTGAGTTTCAGGCTTTTACTCTGAAAAATGAGGGAGCAACAGCACTTCCAATGAGAGGACAGTGGACATTTCCAGACATGAGTCCAGCGGGAGCATTTCTCGTTTTTCTTTTCTATTGACGTAACTTTTGTCCGGTTGAGATATGATCGATTATTTATCACAAAAAAAACCTGAGGACCTGAGGATTGATTACAAACATCGTTTGACATGTTTCTATGATCTTTTATGGTACTTTATTGATTTTTTTTGTCTGTCTGTTGTGAACGTGCTTTGTTCCAATGGGTTACTGAACAAAACGCAGCAACAAAACTGAGGTTTTTGAATATAAAGATTTACTTTATCAAACAAAATGAACATTTATTGTGTGACATGGAGTCTTGGGAGTGCAACCATATGAAGATCATCAAAGGTAAGTGATTAATTATATCGCTATTTCTAACTTTTGTTACTCCTCTACTTTGCTGGTTACTGTTTGTAATGATTTGTCTGCTGGGCGCTGTTCTAAGATAATTGAATGGTTTACTTTTGCCGTAAAACCTTTTTGAAATCTGACACAGCGGTTGGAACTTCTTATGGAGGTGATCCCTGCAGAGGGATAGCTCAGCGGAATTTTCAGAGCGCCACCTATAGTACTTTACTTAGTACTCGTTAAATCTCAAACTTTCATTAAAATACACATGCTAGGTACTGAATTAAAGCTACACTCGTTGTGAATCTAGCCACCAAGTCAGATTTGTAAAATGCTTTTCGGCGAAAGCATGAGAAGCTATTATCTGATAGCATGCACCCCCCAAAATACCAGCACGACACGTAAACAACAGATTTTGCGGTAGCCGGCGCTACCCAAAACGCAGAAAAAAAATATAAAAACATTCATTACCTTGGACGAGCTTCTATGTTGGCACTCCTATATGTCCCATAAACATCACAATTGGGTCTTTTTCCCGATTAAATCCGTCATTGTATACCCAAAATGTCATTTGCTGAAGGCCAGTCTGATGCTGCAAAAAGTCCATTTACAAGACGCAACGTCACTTTTTAAAATTACAAAAGTCGCCTATAAACTTTTACAAATCACTTCAAACGACGTTTCTAAACCAACTTTAGGTATTAATAAACGTTAATGATGTATCAAATTGATCACGGGGCGATCTGTATTCGATAGCAGCAAGTCTGGAAAACATTGTCCATTTTTTCAGTTTCACAACATCCTAAAGGTGCGTCAGAAGAAGGGAGGGGTCTATTTGTGTTGCAACCAGGGATAAATTATTCTGATATTTATAGCAATGGTGACATCGTGTGGAAGCTGTAGGCGTTTACAGGGTTTGCATATATTTTCCCTCGTCTTAAACAATTGATTGAATGGCGGACGAATATTTTGTTTTTGTTTTTTGTGAACAGTTTTACCAGGGATTTTTACTCCTAAACACGTTCTGTTATAGCCACAGACCCGATTTAACCAGTTTTAGAAACTTCAGAGTGTTTTCTATCCACACATACTTATCATATGCATATACTATATTCCTGGCATGAGTAGCAGGACTTTGAAATGTTGCGCGATTTTTAACAAAAAGCTGCGAAAATTTGCATCATCCATAACAGGTTTTAACAAGAAGTTTATCTTTAAGCTGGTGTATAACACTTATATGTTTCAATTTTTTTTATAATGAGTATTTCTGTTTTTGAATTTGACGCTCTGCAATTTCACTGGATGTTGGCCAGGTGGGACATTAGCGTCCCACACCCCCTAGAGAGGTTAATGTGATGTCTGTGTTTGGTCAAGGTGGGAGGGGGGCTCAGTAGGCCAGTCTGGGTGAGACGGGGCATGAGACAAGGACCTCCTCTATCGGGGGAGGTACGTATATACACTATCCATTGAGCTTTTTTTGGGACTGCTTCGCAGGAGACTATAGGGAGTGTGCTGGACAGGCATGGGTGTGTTGACAGGCATAGCAGTGCCAGCATATGCAGATGAAGTTTCTGTGATGGTTGGGATGGGCAGGATATGGGCAGGATATGCAGGCAGTCTGAAGGTTTACGAGGGAGCTACGAGGGAGCTTCGTGAGCTAAGGTAAACTAGAGTAAGAGAAAAGCTCTGCTATGTGGGGCATGGGGGGATAGGGTCCCTCTGCTTCCAAGGGGTTTGCAGTGGGCTTGTGAAGGGCTTAAAATGTCGGGGGTGTATCTGGGCTCGGCGAGGTGGGTCAGGAAGAACTGGGAGGAGCTGTCACAGGCAGTGGTGTCAAGACTGGCCAGGTGGAGGTGGCCCCTGTCCCAAGTTTCATAGAGAGGGAGGGTGCTGAAAATCAACAACCTGGTGGCATCTTCCCTGTGGCATAAACTGGCTGTCCTCAACATCCCCACCAGTCTGCTCGCCAACCTGCAACGCAAGCTGGTGGACTTCTTTTGGTCGGGCCATCACTGGCTGAGGGCGGCAGTGTTGTACATGACCATCCACGAAGGAGGACAGGCCCTGGTGGAACTAGAGAGCAGGGTGGCTGCATTCAGACTAAAGGCGGCACAGAGACTGCTGTACCATACGGATGTCAGCTGGAGGGAGCCAGCATGCACACTGCTGAGGAGATCTGGTGGATTAGAGTTGGACCGGCAGCAGTTCCTCTTGAAGCTGGAGAGGCTGAGTACAGCAGGTCTCTCTGATTTTTACTCTGCAATGCTGAGGGCCTGGCAGATGCTAAGACCCACATGAGAACGAGATGTGGAGCCTGGGCTGTGGGTGTGGGAGGAGCCTATCTTCCACAACCCAGCCATCCTTTTGAGATCGTTTCATTTGGCCACTCTTTAGAGGCGACTGATGGCAGCAGGCTCACTAAGGCTGGTGACCTGCGTCTGTTGGGAGAGGAGGGGTGGAAAACCCTGGAAGTCCTGGCACAACAAACAGGAATAACGTCTCTTAGGCTGCTGGAAACATTCCTGGAGGAGGTCAAGGAGGCACTGTCTGAGCCGCTAAGGGGGGGTGTTTGAGCAGCCAAATGGGGAGGGGCCACCAATGTTTCTGCCACTGCAGATAACGGCAGAGACTGGGGACTGGCAAGGGGGTCTGGAGGACTTTAACACTCTGAGCCTGGGGGAGTTTGAGGATGTGGGAGGTAAAGCCCTCTACAACCTCTGCGTTAAGGTTAGGAACATTAGAAGCCTAACAGGAGTGAAGGCACGTCAGTGGCAGGGGGTATGTGGGGCGGAGAGTACGGTGGGTTTTAGGTGAAGGGGGCTCTACAAACCCCCAGTACCAAAGAGATCAGGGGACCTCCAGTGGAGGGTTCTACATGGAGCCACTAACAGCTGGTTGGCACAGATTGAACCGGGAATTGGAAAGGGGATATGAGAGAAACTGTGATTCATGTGTTTTCTGTGTGCACCAGGTTAATGCCATTAATGTCTCTGTTGGAATGTCTGTGTGAGAGGTTGGGGGTGGTTTTTACTGTTGGGATGTTTATACATACAGGTATTCAAATAAGGAGAAGGCCAAATGTTTTTTGTTGAATTTTCTGTTTGCTCAGACAAAGTTGGCTATTTAACAAGGAAGAACAGGATCATAAAGTGGGGGGGGTAACAGACCCTTTACTATTGTTGAATGGGATGGTCTCTGCGCGCCTCAGGGTGGAATTTGAGTTGTATAAAATGATAAGTGTGGCGATGTTTCAGAAGATATGGTGTGTTGAGGGGGGGGGGGGGGCTGTCTGTATAGCTGGGGAGATGTTTTGGATATACGGTTGAAGAAGTGCGTTTTTTGGGGGGGTTATTGTGAGTTGTGGTGTTTTGTATATTGTGTATTGTGGTAGAGGGAAAGGTGAGTATGGTCTATGTATGCAGTACATTATATATTTTGGTGTTTTATTTTAAGGGGGGGGGGGTGAGGTTTTAATGAAATGAGAATGTTTCATTGAAGAAGGACAAAGTAAAAAAAAAGTATCTCTCTCTGCTCTGTATCTCTCTCTGCTCTCTGCTTTGTATCTCTCTCTGCTCAGTATCTCTCTCTGCTCTCTGCTTTCTATCTCTCTCTCTCTCTCTCTCTCTCTCTCTCTGCTCTGTATCTCTATCTGCTCTGTATCTCTCTCTCTCTCTCTGCTTTGCATCTCTCTCTCTGTGCTCTGTATCTCTCCCTCTCTCTGCTCTGTATCTTTCTCTCTCTCTGCTCTGTATCTCTCTCTCTCTCTCTCTGCTCTGTATCTCTCTCTCTCTCTGCTCTGTATCTCTCTCTCTCTGCTCTGTATCTCTATCTGCTCTGTGTATCTCTATCTGCTCCGTATCTCTCTCTCTGCTCTGTATCTCTCTCTTCTCTGTATCTCTCTCTGCTCTGTATCTCTCTCTCTGCTCTGTATCTCTCTCTGCTCTGTATCTCTCTGCTCTGTATCTCTCTCTGCTCTGTATC
Organism: Oncorhynchus mykiss; assembly: GCF_013265735.2. Lineage (NCBI taxonomy): Eukaryota > Metazoa > Chordata > Actinopteri > Salmoniformes > Salmonidae > Oncorhynchus > Oncorhynchus mykiss. Next base: position 5,092,190 of record NC_050572.1, on the reverse strand, counting down.
TCTCTCTCTGCTCTGTATCTCTCTCTCTGCTCTGTATCTCTCTTTCTGCTCTGTATCTCGCTCTCTCTGCTCTGTATCTCTCTCTCTCTCTGCTCTGCTCTGTATCTCGCTCTGCTCTGTTTCTCTGCTCTTTGTCTCTCTCTTTCTCTCTCACTCTCTAATACACACACACACACACACACACACACGCACACGCACACACATACACAGCATGCCCTCTGAGTGTTCTCACAGGTGCTAACGATGGTGTACCGCAACATCACTTTCACACACACACCGAAGGCAGTGTCACTTCCGCAGGCTCAAGGCAATGCAACGCATGTTCATTTCTCAGATTTGATTTTGTGTGAATTCATTCAGCGCCACTTCGATATCAAAGGCTGTGTCCCAAATGACACCCTACTCCCTATGGGCCCTGGTTTAAAGAAGTGCACTATGTAGGGAATAGGGTCCCATTTGGGATGTACAGTAAGACGTAAAGCTGTTCAGACGTCAGTAACAGGATCAAATTAGATGTCTCATTCTTGCTCTGTAAGGCGTTTCTGTTATATTTTTTGAAAAATGTCTGAGCTGCTCTGAATGTGGGTAATTTGGTGCAACTACATACAGTTGGATTGTGCTGGACTGGTTGTTCCCTCCAGTCGTCTAATCATTTTAGCTCCAATGGTCGAATGCCTTTGAGGATCCTACAATCACACTGGAGGTATAAAAGTTGCCACTATTCGCAGATCTAAGATAAGAATACCCACAATACTCTCTTTAAATAATAAGAAGATTAAATAATATTGTTAGTTAGGTGCAACTTCAATCCAGCACTACCTCATCACCCTGAGGTTTCAGCACCCTGGACAGTACTACCTCATCACCCTGAGGTTTCAGCACCATGGACAGTACTACCTCATCACCCTGAGGTTTCAGCACCCTGGACAGTACTACCTCATCACCCTGAGGTTTCAGCACCCTGGACAGTACTACCTCATCACCCTGAGGTTTCAGCACCCTGGACAGTACTACCTCATCACCCTGAGGTTTCAGCACCCTGGACAGTACTACCTCATCACCCTGAGGTTTCAGCACCCTGGACAGTACTACCTCATCACCCTGAGGTTTCAGCACCCTGGACAGTACTACCTCATCACCCTGAGGTTTCAGCACCATGGACAGTACTACCTCATCACCCTGAGGTTTCAGCACCATGGACAGTACTACCCCATCACCCTGAGGTTTCAGCACCCTGGACAGTACTACCTCATCACCCTGAGGTTTCAGCACCCTGGACAGTACTACCTCATCACCCTGAGGTTTCAGCACCCTGGACAGTACTACCTCATCACCCTGAGGTTTCAGCACCATGGGCAGTACTACCTCATCACCCTGAGGTTTCAGCACCCTGGACAGTACTACCTCATCACCCTGAGGTTTCAGCACCCTGGACAGTACTACCTCATCACCCTGAGGTTTCAGCACCACGGACAGTACTACCTCATCACCCTGAGGTTTCAGCACCACGGACAGTACTACCTCATCACCCTGAGGTTTCAGCACCCTGGACAGTACTACCTCATCACCCTGAGGTTTCAGCACCCTGGACAGTACTACCTCATCACCCTGAGGTTTCAGCACCCTGGACAGTACTACCTCATCACCCTGAGGTTTCAGCACCATGGACAGTACTACCTCATCACTGAGGTTTCAGCACCCTGGACAGTACTACCTCATCACCCTGAGGTTTCAGCACCCTGGACAGTACTACCTCATCACCCTGAGGTTTCAGCACCCTGGACAGTACTACCTCATCACCCTGAGGTTTCAGCACCCTGGACAGTACTACCTCATCACCCTGAGGTTTCAGCACCCTGGACAGTACTACCTCATCACCCTGAGGTTTCAGCACCCTGGACAGTACTACCTCATCACCCTGAGGTTTCAGCACCCTGGACAGTACTACCTCATCACCCTGAGGTTTCAGCACCATGGACAGTACTACCTCATCACTGAGGTTTCAGCACCCTGGACAGTACTACCTCATCACCCTGAGGTTTCAGCACCCTGGACAGTGCTACCTCATCACCCTGAGGTTTCAGCACCCTGGACAGTACTACCTCATCACCCTGAGGTTTCAGCACCCTGGACAGTACTACCTCATCACCCTGAGGTTTCAGCACCCTGGACAGTACTACCTCATCACCCTGAGGTTTCAGCACCATGGACAGTACTACCTCATCACCCTGAAGTTTCAGCACCATGGACAGTACTACCTCATCACCCTGAGGTTTCAGCACCATGGACAGTACTACCTCATCACCCTGAGGTTTCAGCACCCTGGACAGTACTACCTCATCACCCTGAGGTTTCAGCACCCTGGACAGTACTACCTCATCACCCTGAGGTTTCAGCACCCTGGACAGTACTACCTCATCACCCTGAGGTTTCAGCACCATGGACAGTACTACCTCATCACCCTGAGGTTTCAGCACCCTGGACAGTACTACCTCATCACCCTGAGGTTTCAGCACCCTGGACAGTACTACCTCATCACCCTGAGGTTTCAGCACCATGGACAGTACTACCTCATCACCCTGAGGTTTCAGCACCCTGGACAGTACTACCTCATCACCCTGAGGTTTCAGCACCCTGGACAGTACTACCTCATCACCCTGAGGTTTCAGCACCATGGACAGTACTACTTGCCCTAAAACTCAACTCTGGACCTCAATGCTCGTTCAACTGATTTAGATTTGGCACACAAAGTTTTTTTTCTCCCTTGGTACTATTTGTACAAGTATGTGGTACATTTTCACAACTCTTAGTACAAAAATCCAAACTGGGCAACTTTTTACGCATCCCAGTATTTAATTCAAAACCTGTCATTTATTCGGATTATAAAACATCTCTGATAACACAACTGTTAATTTCAAAATATAACTTTGTGAAATGTAATGAGAAAATGGTTTTAAAATCACAAACACAACCTAATGATAGTTTAAATTGAGTTATTTTAACTATTCAATAGCAAACAATGCAGGATACACATTTCAAATCTCCCTTAAAGAGCTGATAGTAAAAAACTACAGGAGATTACACAGTAAATTACTGTAGATTACACAGTAAATTACACTGTAAATTACTGTAGATTACACTGTAAATTACTATAGTAGATTACACTGTAAATTACTATAGTAAATTACACAGTACATTACTATAGATTACACTGTAAATTACTATAGTAAATGACTGTAGATTACACAGTAAATTACTGTAGATTACACAGTAAATTACACAGTAAATGACTGTAGATTACACAGTAAATTACTGTAGATTACACAGTAAATTACACAGTAAATGACTGTAGATTACACAGGAAATTACACAGTAAATGACTGTAGATTACACAGTAAATTACACAGTTTTGACATTAGGCAATTCTCTAACATTACCCAACAAGATGGGGCGGCAGGGTAGCCTAGTGGTTGGAGTGTAGAGGCGGTAGGGTAGCCTAGTGGTTAGAGTGTAGAGGAGGCAGGATAGCCTAGTGGTTGGAGTGTAGAGGCGGCAGGGTAGCCTAGTGGTTGGAGTGTAGAGGCGGCAGGGTAGCCTAGTGGTTGGAGTGTAGAGGCGGCAGGGTAGCCTAGTGGTTAGAGTGTAGAGGCGGCAGGGTAGCCTAGTGGTTGGAGTGTAGAGGCGGCAGGGTAGCCTAGTGGTTAGAGTGTAGAGGCGGCAGGGTAGCCTAGTGGTTAGAGTGTAGAGGCGGCAGGGTAGCCTAGTGGTTAGAGTGTAGAGGCGGCAGGGTAGCCTAGTGGTTAGAGTGTAGAGGCGGCAGGGTAGCCTAGTGGTTAGAGTGTAGAGGCGGCAGGGTAGCCTAGTGGTTGGAGTGTAGAGGCGGCAGGGTAGCCTAGTGGTTAGAGTGTAGAGGCGGCAGGTAGCCTAGTGGTTAGAGTGTAGAGGCGGCAGGGTAGCCTAGTGGTTAGAGCGTTGGACTAGTAACCGGAAGGTTTTTTTTTTTTTTTCCTCTATTTAACCAGGCAAGTCAGTTAAGAACAAATTCTTATTTTCAATGGCTGTCTAGGAACAGTGGGTTAAACTGCCTGTTCAGGGGCAGAACGACAGATTTGTACCTTGTCAGCTCGGGGGTTTGAACTCGCAACCTTCCGGTTACTAGTCCAACGCTCTAACCACTAGGCTACCCTGCCGCCCCAGGTTGCGAGTTCAAACCCCCGAGCTGACAAGGTACAAATCTGTCGTTCTGCCCCTGAACAGGCAGTTTAACCCACTGTTCCTAGACAGCCATTGAAAATAAGAATTTGTTCTTAACTGACTTGCCTGGTTAAATAAAGATAAAATAAAAAAAATGGACAGAAAATCTCTCATTTCCATAATATCTATCCAATGTGTGATCAAAGGAGACATCCTCTACAATCATTCCTTCAATTAAAAATAAAATAAAAAGATATATAACTGATATAATTGCAACATACTGTCTGTAATAAATTAAATTAAACAAATGAAAGGAATGTAAATGAAACATAACATTTAGCAATCCACCACCAGTAGGAAGGTTACCGGGCGGAAGGGAGGTCTCAGATGTGGCGGGCTGCCTATGAGCTAATTCACTGATTCGCTACATGAAATCGTCTTGAACCCTTGGTCGTGGCGTTCCGGCAGGGAACGAAGCCCTTCCAAAAAGGTCCAGCAGTAGCTCCTCATGCCTCCCAATGGTTGCTCTTTGTAGGGAGACAGCGTGGAGGAGCTGGTCCCAGTCTGCTGGGTCAGTCATGGCCAGTTCGTACTATTACAACACAAGGTGAGACCCAGATGCAGAGACAGGAGGCAGATGGTAGAGCTCCGATATTTATTAGAACAAAGGGAGTAGGCAAAGGCAGGTCGGGGACAGGCGAGAGTTCATAAACCAGGTCAGAGTCCAAACAGTACCAGATGATAGGCAGTCTTGAGGTCAGGACAGGCGAGAGTTCATAAACCAGGTCAGACTCCAAACACAGTACAAGGGGATAGGCAGGCTGGTAGTCGGAACAGGCAGAGTGGTCAGGCAGGCTGGTAGTCAGAACAGGCAGAGTGGTCAGGCAGGCTGGTAGTGAGAACAGGCAGAGTGGTCAGGCAGGCTGGTAGTCAGAACAGGCAGAGTGGTCAGGCAGTCTGGTAGTCAGAACAGGCAGAGTGGTCAGGCAGTCTGGTAGTCAGAACAGGCAGAGTGGTCAGGCAGTCTGGTAGTCAGAACAGGCAGAGTGGTCAGGCAGTCTGGTAGTCAGAACAGGCAGAGTGGTCAGGCAGTCTGGTAGACAGAACAGGCAGAGTGGTCAGGCAGTCTGGTAGTCAGAACAGGCAGAGTGGTCAGGCAGTATGGTAGTCAGAACAGGCAGAGTGGTCAGGCAGGCTGGTAGTCAGAACAGGCAGAGTGGTCAGGCAGGCTGGTAGTCAGGACAGGCAGAGTGGTCAGGCAGTCTGGTAGTCAGAACAGGCAGAGTGGTCATGCAGGCTGGTAGTCAGAACAGGCAGAGTGGTCAGGCAGTCTGGTAGTCAGAACAGGCGGAGTGGTCAGGCAGGCTGGTAGTCAGAACAGGCAGAGTGGTCAGGCGGGCTGGTAGTCAGAACAAGCAGAGTGGTCAGGCAAGCGGTCTCGGAGTCAGGACAGGCAAGGGTCAAAACCAGGAGGACTAGAAACAAACAAACTGAACAATTTGAGCTAGGAAAATCTGGTTGACTTGGTCAACGAGACGAACTGGCACAGAGAGACAGGAAACACAGGGATATATACACCGGGGATACTAAGTGACACCTGGAGGGGGGTGGAGACAATCACAAGGACAGGTGAAACAGATCAAGGCGTGACAAGTTCTCAAAATCCTGTTAACATGTTAGCATTGCAGTTAGGCTGTTGCTAAAGCCTGGAAGGCTACGTGTTAGCATTGCAGTTAGGCTGCTGCTAACGCCTGGAAGGCTACATGTTAGCATTGCAGTTAGGCTGCTGCTAACGCCTGGAAGGCTACGGTATAGCATTGCAGTTAGGCTGCTGCTAACGCCTGGAAGGCTACGTGTTAGCATTGCAGTTAGGCTGCTGCTAACGCCTGGAAGGCTACATGTTAGCATTGCAGTTAGGCTGCTGCTAACGCCTGGAAGGCTACATGTTAGCATTGCAGTTTCACAACTTGTGAAAATAGTGCCAAAGCGATAAAAAAGCGTCCAGACCTCGTAGGGTCAGAGTTCAACACCCTGATCTAGACTAAGAAGGGAAAGACGTCATTCCAATGCTGGGTTCTAGTGTGCATTGATCTATGTGAACATAACATGCCTAACTGCAATGCTAACATGTAGCCTTCCAGGCGTTAGCAGCAGCCTAACTGCAATGCTAACATGTAGCCTTCCAGGCGTTAGCAACAGCCTAACTGCAATGCTAACACGTAGCCTTCCAGGCGTTAGCAGCAGCCTAACTGCAATGCTAACATGTAGCCTTCCAGGCGTTAGCAGCAGCCTAACTGCAATGCTAACACGTAGCCTTCCAGGCGTTAGCAGCAGCCTAACTGCAATGCTAACATGTAGCCTTCCAGGCTTTAGCAACAGCCTAACTGCAATGCTAACACGTAGCCTTCCAGGCGTTAGCAGCAGCCTAACTGAAGCCTTCTTCTCTCTCTGCTCTCTACTACACTCGTTACTGTGTGTTAGTAGGAGGAAGTTATTAAACACTGATCTTAGATCAGTTTTTTGTAATTTTCCAAACAATGGATAAGGTTATTCTTTTAGAACGGAAAACTGATCCTAGACTTCTACCTTCAGTAGAAGTCATGTTCCCTAATAGCGTCGTCCCCTTCACGCAAGGCTCTCTCTCACGATCAGTCGAACCTCGGACACTAGCTACATCTTGGAATATCATAGCTCCTAACACCCAAAAACCCTGTTTCCCTCTCTACCTCACACAGACACTGCTGCTGTTTCCCTCTCTACCTCACACAGGCACTGTTGCTGTTTCCCTCTCTACCTCACACAGACACTGCTACTGTTTCCCTCTCTACCTCACACAGGCACTGTTGCTGTTTCCCTCTCTACCTCACACAGACACTGCTACTGTTTCCCTCTCTACCTCACACAGACACTGTTGCTGTTTCCCTCTCTCACACAGACACTGTTGCTGTTTCCCTCTCTACCTCACACAGACACTTCTGCTGTTTCCCTATCTACCTCACACAGACACTGTTGCTGTTTCCCTCTCTACCTCACACAGACACTGTTGCTGTTTCCCTCTCTACCTCACAAAGACACTGTTGCTGTTTCCCTCTCTACCTCACACAGACACTGTTGCTGTTTCCCCCTCTACCTCAAACAGACACTGCTGCTATATCCCTCTCTACCTCACACAGACACTGTTGCTGTTTCCCTCTCTACCTCAC